>NC_079438.1:15249699-15549699 GCF_903798145.1 Danio aesculapii
AAACCTTCCAGGAAGCACCAGGCTCTCTAAAATGCAAAACAATGAACGACGAGAATGGGATTTGAACCCCCCGGCGGAGCACAGTGGATTTGCCGTCCATCCCTGCCGGAGGCTGGATTACTTTTACCATAACATCCTTCAAAACGCTAGGAGGTGCGAGTTAAAACACCTTCCACGGAAGCACCGGGCTCTCTCAACACCAGAGCAAATGAGCGACGAGGATGGATTCAAACCCACCATGCAGTGCAAAATGATTAGAAGTGCATCACCTTAACTACTCGCAACCTCATCAGCAGAATCAATTAGCAGTCCATCGCCTTAACCACTCAGCCACCTTGTCACATATGTTCTCGCTTTCCTGATGGAGGCTGGACTGTGGCACATATGTGTATATGTTGTTTTTGCAACTATTTTGCAAAATATTCGGTAAGATGACATTCAATTTTGCCATAACATGCTTCGAAGCACGAAGATGGTGCGAGTAAGAACTTCCCCGGAAGCACCGGGCTCCCTTAAATGAACGACGAGGATGGGATTCGAACCCATGCATGCAGAGCACAATGGATTAGCAGCCATCGCCTAACCACTCGGCCACCTCGTCATTGCAGTAGCCACTTTCCTGATGGGGCTGGACTTGGCATATATGTTGTATTGCAGCTACTTTCGATACAGATGACATTAAATTTTGCAGCAACATCCTACAAGATGCTAAGAGGGCAGGAGTAATCACCTTCCACTGAATTACCGGGATCTCTCAAATGCCAGAACATTTGAGCGATGAGGATGGATTCGAACCCACGGGTGCAGAGCACATCAATGGCGCCGCGGATGGCCGCTTCGGCGGGGGGGCTCTCCAGTGTTTGCACTTTTTTGTTAGTCTGTCCTGTTTTATGTTTGTCAAACACGATCAGTTACACCAGGACGAGCTGCTGAACATCGGCAGTGCACACCAACTAATCAAGAACTGGATTTTGATTTTTGTGGCGTTTTGCGGAACATTGTAGTCGGCGGAGCAGCCGCATTGTGGAAACGCTACAAGACGCGCAAGCGTGGGAAGCGAGCCGGCGCGCTCGTCAGGCTAAGACAGCGCGGCTTCAGAACGGCGCTGCCCAGCATTCACCTGGCGAATCTCCGCTCTCTTCCTAACAAAATGGACGAACTATTCTGCTCACATGCAAAACAAGAACTTTAACAACTCTGCTGTCCTGTGTTTCACGGAAACCTGGCTAAACGAAGCCATTCCGGACAGCGCATTAAACCTACGGACTTTCAGCTGTACAAGCAGATCGCGATACGGTCAACGGGCAAAACGCGCGGTGGTGGGACATGCTTTTACATCAACAGAAGGTGGTGTACGGATGTAACTGTGTTTAAAGAAGATGTGCTGTCCTGATGTGGAAGTGCTTTCATATAACTGTAAGCCGTTTATTCACCAAGAGGTTTTTCCTCGTTCATTCTCGTCTGTGTTTACATTCCCCACCGCAAGCCACAGTGAGTACTACTGCCTGCACAGCTGGCTGATCTGATCACAGAGACAGAACAACAACACCCGGACTCTGCTTTTATCATACTTGGGGACTTTAAATCAGGCAAAACTCACACATGAGCTGCCTAAATTCAAACAGCACATTACATGCCCCACCCAGAGGCAATAAAATTTTGGACCATTGCTACACCCACAATAAAGGATGCATATCGCTCCTTCGCCAGAGCAGCTCTAGGACTCTCCGAATCACTGCCTGGTTCATCTTATACCAACTTACAGGCAAAAACTTAAAACTACTAAGCCAGTATTAAGGACTGTCAAGAGATGGACCAACGACACAGAGCAGGTCGTACAAGCCTGTTTTGAATGCACTGACTGGGATGTTTTTGAAGCTGCAGCCACAGATCTGGACGAGCTCACAGAGACTGTAACATCATACATCAGTTTCTGTGAGGAGTTATGCATCCCTACCAGGACCTACTTGTCCATTTAACAATGATAAACCATGGTTCACACCAAAACTCAGACAGCTTCGTCAGGCCAAAGAGGATGCTTACAGGAGTGGTGACAGGATCCTGTACATCGTGCCAGGAACACATTGACAAAGGAGATTGGTGTGGCTAAGAAAAGCTATGCCAAAAAGCTGCAAAACCAGTTTCAGCTAACGACCCTGCATCAGTGTGGAGAGGCTTAAAAGATTTTCACTAATTACAAGACAGACCGTCCCCCCAGTATCAACAGCAATAAACATATTGCAAACGAGCTGAATATGTTTCTACTGTAGGTTTGACACCTATGGACCAGACACCTCACACCCACCCGGACCATCTCCCTACACAGCCATCAACACCACATCAACACAGAGCCCGGACCACGCCCTACACGGCCATCAATAACCACATCAACACAGCCCGGACCATCTCCCTACACAGCCACCACACCACATCAACCCAGCCCGGACCATCGCCCTACACAGCCATCAACACCTCCAGCCATCTTCCTCTCCCCCCCTGCTCTTCAGATCAGTGAGGAAAATGTGCGTCAGATCTTCAGTAAACAGAAGAGAAGGAAAGCACCAGGGCCAGATGGTGTCTCACCAGCCTGTCTGAGAACCTGCGCTGACCAGCTGGCTCCCATTTTCTCCCATATCTTCATAGATCACTGGACAGCGCAAAGTTCCATCCTGCTTTAAGCGCTCCACCATCATCCCAATCCCAAAGAAGCCAAAGATCACAGGACTCAATGACTACAGACCTGTGGCCTTAACATCTGTGGCCATGAAGTCATTCGAAAGACTGGTGCTAGCATATCTGAAGGACATCACTGGACCCCTGCTGGACCCCCTGCAGTTCGCCTATAGAGCAAACCGGTCTGTGGATGATGCAGTCAACATGGGACTGCATTATACCCTACAACATCTGGACAAACCAGGGAACTACGCAAGGATTCTGTTTGTGGACTTCAGTTCTGCCTTTAACACCATCGTCCCATCACTGCTTGAGTACAAACTGGCCCAGCTCTCTGTTCCTAGCTCTGTCTGTCAATGGATCACCAGCTTTCTGACAGATAGACAGCAGCTAGTCAGAATGGGCAAAATCACATCCGACAGCCGCACCATCAGCACTGGTGCCCCCCAGGGATGTGTTCTTTCTCCACTGCTCTTCTCCTTGTACACCAACGACTGCACTGCAAAAGACCCCTCCATCAACTCATTAAGTTTGCAGACGACACTACTGTTATCGGCCTCATCCAGAACGGTGACGAGGTCTGCATATAGACAGGAGGTGGAGCGGCTGGCGTTATGGTGCAGATACAACAACCTGGAGCTGAACACGCTCAAAACAGTGGAGATGATAGTGGACTTCAGGAGAAACCCCCCTGCACTCCCCCCACTCACCATCATGAACAGCACTGTGGCTGCAGTAGAGTCATTCAGGTTCCTGGGCACCACCATCTCTCAGGATCTGAAGTGGGACACTCATATAGACTCTATTGTGAAGAAAGCCCAGCAGAGACTGTACTTCCTTCGTCAGCTGAGGAAGTTCAACCTGCCACAGGAGCTGCTCGTACAGTTCTACTCAGCTGTCATCCAATCCATCCTCTGCACTTCAATCAACCGTCTGGTTCGGCTCAGCTGCCAAAACTGACCTCCGTAGACTACAGCGAATAGTCCGGACTGCTGAACGAATCACTGGCACTACCCTTCCTACACTTCAAGAACTGTACTCTTCCAGAGTGAGTAAAAGGGCTCGCAAAATCACTCTGGACGCCTCACACCCAGCACACCACCTGTTCGAACTGTTACCGTCTGGTCGGCGCTTCAGAGCACCGAGCACAAAAACAGCCAGACACAGGAAAAGTTTCTTTCCTCAGGCTGTCTACCTTATGAACAGTTAAATATTCCCCTACTGTGCAATAAATATGTGCAATACTTTCTCATACGCACTTGTACACAGCACCTTATATCAATATACAATGCAATACTTTCTACATTCGCACTTGTACACAGCACCTTGTAACCTGTATATTTATAACAATCTGTACATACAACTCAACATCCAGGTTTCTTCACTAACCGCATCTGTTTAATGTTCATCATTTTTTTATTATTATTTTATTTTTTCAGATTTATTTTGTGTTGTCACTTGTCACTTTATGTACACTGGAAGCTTCTGTAGCCAAAACAAATTCCTTGTGTGTGTGAAGCACACTTGGCAATAAAACCGATTCTGATTCTGATTCTGATTCTGATTAGCAGTCCATCGCCTTAACCACTCGGTCACATACGTTGCCACTTTACTGATGGAGGCTGGACTGTGGCACATATGTGTACGTGTATGTTTTTGCAACTATTTTCGTTAAGATGACACTCAATTTTGCCATAACATGCTTCGAAGCACGAAGAGGGTGCAAGTACGTTACCTTCCACGTAAACACCGGGCTCTCTTAAACGAATGACCAGGCTGGAATTCAACTCACACATGCAAAGCAAAACGGATTAGCAGTCCATCGCCTTGACCACTCAGCCACCTCGCCACGCATATAGGTGCTCTCCTAATGGAGACTGGTCTATGGCATATACGTATGTTTTTTGCAGCTATTTTCGCTGAGTATTACAATACAATTTTGCCATAAACATCCTTTAAGACGCTGAGAGGTGCAAGTAAGAAACCTTAGACAGAAGCAGTTGCCTCTCTCAAAACAGTGAAACTATGAGGATGGGATTTAAACCAGAACTTACAGAGTACAAAATACTAACCTAAGCACTCGGCCACCTCGTCACGTGTAAGCACAGCGTTGTGCTAGAGAAAGGATTAACTTTTGGGACTCGAATGGATGTTCTTACAGAAAAGATGAAGATAAAGGTTGTCATAAGGAGCTTTATCAGTAGCTCTGATCAGTGCCCCAGAGTTAGGGCTGATTTATACCTCGGCGTCAAGCTCACGCATATGCTACGGCGCAGCCTACACGTAGTTGCATAGCACCTCGCTGTGGCCGTCGGCGACATTGACGCGCACCTCTCAAAAAATGTAACGCGTACGCGTAGCTCTGAGATTGGTCGACTTGGTAGCGCTGACGAGTGTGGGCGGAGGTGAGAGCCTCACGAGCGTGAAGTGTGGAGTCCCATGAAAAAAAAAAAAAGTGTGGAGTCCCATGAAGGAGCTCCGCATGGAGACTGTTGTTTTGTGTTTACCTTTTAATTAAAGTTGTTGCACGTCCACTGGTTCCTGCCTCAAAATGAGCGAATTTGAGCCACATGCACATTAAGAAAGCGTTCAGAAAAAAACAAAACACCAGCGAAGAAACTCAACACAGAGAAACATAAACACCTACTGCCAGCTAGCGTTTCGGAAGTGTATTGCAGAGCAACAGAAACAGTGCGCAGAAGTATAAGTGCACGGCTACGCGCAAGGCTTGCGCCGTGGATCACGCTGATCACTTGACACAGAAGTATAAACCAGGCTTTATTGTTCAACATTAACTGCGACATGTTTCTTCTGGTTTTGTTGGAGAGGAAACTAGACAGAAATGCCCTGAGTCTAAAACGGCAGCATCGCTGACCTGGATTTCTGTCAAAATATGGTTTCAGTGCCCTTGCATTCTTCATTACTTACCCCAATCCCTGTACAGCCCAATAAACACATCCCATCTCATCCCTTTTCTCTGCCGTTCAGCGTTGTGACTCCGCCCCCTTTACCAGATTACCCACAATTCTCTTCTCCCAGATTCACATAAGTAGTGTATACTTTTCTTTTAAGTAAAAATGAAACAATGTATAAGTAATTATTTTTGGACAAATCAATACCCTGTTCTGCTGACACAGCATGCACTCATTGATGCCAGAGGGCTGATTGCTGGCAGTTTTAAAGTTTGATGCCACCTTGTTCGTTGCATGTCCAGATTGGTACACAGAAGAGTTCATAGCTGTACAGCTATTCTTTTGCAGAGGCAATATCGTAGCCTATGAGGTCTATCCGAGGCGTGATCATTGCTGGTTGAAAACTTTACCCAATACCTCGCTGAGATGACTTGAAATACAGTCAGCTCTGGGCAATTTTTGTCAGCCTTTTAGTAGGCTAATGTTCTGTTGAAAAGGATAGCTGTGCTTCTGTTTCATTAACATGTTGAAACTTTCGTTGAGCTCCTAAACATGCAGCAGGCTGGATTAACCTGTACCATAACATTCTTCAGAATGCAAGCAGAGTGCGTGTAAGAAACCTTCCATGGAAGCACCAGGCTCTCTAAAATGCAAAAGCAATTGAACGACGAGAATGGGATTTGAACCCACACAGGCGGAGCACAGTGGATTTGCCGTCCATCCCTGCCGGAGGCTGGATTAACTTTTACCATAACATCCTTCAAAACGCTAGGAGGTTGCGAGTAAAACACCTTCCACGGAAGCACCGGGCTCTCTCAAACACCAGAGCAAATGAGCGACGAGGATGGGATTCAAACCCACACATGCAGTGCAAAATGGATTAGAAGTGCATCACCTTAACTACTCAGCCACCTCATCAGCAGAATCAATTAGCAGTCCATCGCCTTAACCACTCAGCCACCTTGTCACATATGTTCTCGCTTTCCTGATGAAGGCTGGACTGTATATGTATGTTTTTGCAACTATTTTGCAAAAATATTCGGTAAGATGACATTCAATTTTGCCATAACATGCTTCGAAGCACGAAGATGGTGCGAGTAAGATAACTTCCCCGGAAGCACCGGGCTCCCTTAAATGAACGACGAGGATGGGATTCGAACCCATGCATGCAGAGCACAATGGATTAGCAGTCCATCGCCTTAACCACTCGGCCACCTCGTCATGCATGTAGCCACTTTCCTGATGGGGGCTGGACTTTGGCATATATGTATGTATTTGCAGCTACTTTCGATACAGATGACATTAAATTTTGCAGCAACATCCTACAAGATGCTAAGAGGGCAGGAGTAATACACCTTCCACTGAATTACCGGGATCTCTCAAATGCCAGAACATTTGAGCGATGAGGATGGGATTTGAACCCACGGGTGCAGAGCACAATGGATTAGCAGTCCATCGCCTTAACCACTCGGTCACATACGTTGCCACTTTACTGATGGAGGCTGGACTGTGGCACATATGTGTACGTGTATGTTTTTGCAACTATTTTCGTTAAGATGACACTCAATTTTGCCATAACATGCTTCGAAGCACGAAGAGGGTGCAAGTAAGTTACCTTCCACGTAAACACCGGGCTCTCTTAAACGAATGACCAGGCTGGAATTCAACTCACACATGCAAAGCAAAACGGATTAGCAGTCCATCGCCTTGACCACTCAGCCACCTCACCACGCATATAGGTGCTCTCCTAATGGAGACTGGTCTATGGCATATACGTATGTTTTTGCAGCTATTTTCGCTGAGTATTACATACAATTTTGCCATAAACATCCTTTAAGACGCTGAGAGGTGCAAGTAAGAAACCTTAGACAGAAGCAGTTGCCTCTCTCAAAAAAGTGAAACTATGAGGATGGGATTTAAACCAGAACTTGCAGAGTACAACATACTAACCTAAGCACTCGGCCACCTCGTCACGTGTAAGCACAGCGTTGTGCTAGAGAAAGGATAACCTTTTGGGACTCGAATGGATGTTCTTACAGAAAAGATGAAGATAAAGGTTGTCATAAGGAGCTTTATCAGTAGCTCTGATCAGTGCCCCAGAGTTAGGGCTGATTTATACCTCGGCGTCAAGCTCACGCATATGCTACGGCGCAGCCTACACGTAGTTGCATAGCACCTCGCTGTGGCCGTCGGCACCTCTCAAAAAATGTAACGCGTACGCGTAGCTCTGAGATTGGTCGACTTGGTAGCGCTGACGAGTGTGGGCGGAGGTGAGAGCCTCACGAGCGTGAAGTGTGGAGTCCCATGAAAAAAAAAAAAAAAGTGTGGAGTCCCATGAAGGAGCTCCGCATGGAGACTGTTGTTTTCTGTTTACCTTTTAATTAAAGTTGTTGCACGTCCACTGGTTCCTGCCTCAAAATGAGCGAATTTGAGCCACATGCACATTAAGGAAGCGTTCAGAAAAAAACAAAACACCAGCGAAGAAACTCAACACAGAGAAACATAAACACCTACTGCCAGCTAGCGTTTCGGAAGTGTATTGCAGAGCAACAGAAACAGTGCGCAGAAGTATAAGTGCACGGCTACGCGCAAGGCTTGCGCCGTGGATCACGCTGATCACTTGACACAGAAGTATAAACCAGGCTTTATTGTTCAACATTAACTGCGACATGTTTCTTCTGGTTTTGTTGGAGAGAAACTAGACAGAATGCCTGAGTCTAAAAACGGCAGCATCGCTGACCTTGGATTTCTGTCAAAATATGGTTTCAGTGCCCTTGCATTCTTCATTACCTTACCCCAATCCCTGTACAGCCCAATAAACACATCCCAATCTCATCCCTTTTCTCTGCCGTTCAGCGTTGTGACTCCGCCCCCTTTACCAGATTACCCACAATTCTCTTCTCCCAGATTCACATAAGTAGTGTATACTTTTCTTTTAAGTAAAAATGAAACAATGTATAAGTAATTATTTTTGGACAAATCAATACCCTGTTCTGCTGACACAGCATGCACTCATTGATGCCAGAGGGCTGATTGCTGGCAGTTTAAAGTTTGATGCCACCTTGTCGTTGCATGTCCAGATTGGTACACAGAAGAGTTCATAGCTGTTACAGCTATTCTTTCGCAGAGGCAATATTGTAGCCTATGAGGTCTATCCGAGGCGTGATCATTGCTGGTTGAAAACTTTACCCAATACCTCGCTGAGATGACTTGAAATACAGTCAGCTCTGGCAATTTTTGTCAGCCTTTTAGTAGGCTTAATGTTCTGTTGAAAAGGATAGCTGTGTTTCTGTTTCATTAACATGTTGCAACTTTCGTTGAGCTCCTAAACATGCAGCAGGCTGGATTTACCTGTACCATAACATTCTTCAGAATGCAAGCAGAGTGCGTGTAAGAAACCTTCCATGGAAGCACCAGGCTCTCTAAAATGCAAAAGCAATTGAACGACGAGAATGGGATTTGAACCCACACAGGCGGAGCACAGTGGATTTGCCGTCCATCCCTGCCGGAGGCTGGATTAACTTTTACCATAACATCCTTCAAAACGCTAGGAGGGTGCGAGTAAAACACCTTCCACGGAAGCACCGGGCTCTCTCAAACACCAGAGCAAATGAGCGACGAGGATGGGATTCAAACCCACACATGCAGTGCAAAATGGATTAGAAGTGCATCACCTTAACTACTCGGCCACCTCATCAGCAGAATCAATTAGCAGTCCATCGCCTTAACCACTCAGCCACCTTGTCACATATGTTCTCGCTTTCCTGATGGAGGCTGGACTGTGGCACATATGTGTATATGTATGTTTTTGCAACTATTTTGCAAAAATATTCGGTAAGATGACATTCAATTTTGCCATAACATGCTTCGAAGCACGAAGATGGTGCGAGTAAGATAACTTCCCCGGAAGCACCGGGCTCCCTTAAATGAACGACGAGGATGGGATTCGAACCCATGCATGCAGAGCACAATGGATTAGCAGTCCATCGCCTTAACCACTCGGCCACCTCGTCATGCATGTAGCCACTTTCCTGATGGGGGCTGGACTTTGGCATATATGTATGTATTTGCAGCTACTTTCGATACAGATGACATTAAATTTTGCAGCAACATCCTACAAGATGCTAAGAGGGCAGGAGTAATACACCTTCCACTGAATTACCGGGATCTCTCAAATGCCAGAACATTTGAGCGATGAGGATGGGATTCGAACCCACGGGTGCAGAGCACATCAAGATGGCGCCGCGGATGGCCGCTTCGGCGGGGGGCTCTCCAGTGTTTGCACTGTTTTTGTTAGTCTGTCCTGTTTTATGTTTGTCAAACACGATCAGTTACACCAGGGACGAGCTGCTGAACATTCGGCAGTGCACACCAACTAATCAAGAACTGGATTTTGATTTTTGTGGCGTTTTGCGGAACATTGTAGTCGGCGGAGCAGCCGCATTGTGGAAACGCTACAAGACGCGCAAGCGTGGGAAGCGAGCCGGCGCGCTCGTCAGGCTAAGACAGCGCGGCTTCAGAACGGCGCTGCCCAGCATTCACCTGGCGAATCTCCGCTCTCTTCCTAACAAATGGACGAACTATTTCTGCTCACATGCAAAAACAAGAACTTTAACAACTCTGCTGTCCTGTGTTTCACGGAAACCTGGCTAAACGAAGCCATTCCGGACAGCGCATTAAACCTACCGGACTTTCAGCTGTACAGAGCAGATCGCGATACTGAGTCAACGGGCAAAACGCGCGGTGGTGGGACATGCTTTTACATCAACAGAAGGTGGTGTACGGATGTAACTGTGTTAAAGAAGATGTGCTGTCCTGATGTGGAAGTGCTTTTCATTAACTGTAAGCCGTTTTATTCACCAAGAGAGTTTTCCTCGTTCATTCTCGTCTGTGTTTACATTCCACCGCAAGCACACGTGAGTACTGCACTGCAACAGCTGGCTGATCTGATCACAGAGACAGAACAACAACACCCGGACTCTGCTTTTATCATACTTGGGGACTTTAATCAGGCAAAACTCACACATGAGCTGCCTAAATTCAAACAGCACATTACATGCCCCACCAGAGGCAATAAAATTTTGGACCATTGCTACACCACAATAAAGGATGCATATCGCTCCGTAGCCAGAGCAGCTCTAGGACTCTCCGATCACTGCCTGGTTCATCTTATACCAACTTACAGGCAAAAACTTAAAACTACTAAGCCAGTATTAAGGACTGTCAAGAGATGGACCAACGACACAGAGCAGGTCTTACAAGCCTGTTTTGAATGCACTGACTGGGATGTTTTTGAAGCTGCAGCCACAGATCTGGACGAGCTCACAGAGACTGTAACATCATACATCAGTTTCTGTGAGGAGTTATGCATCCCTACCAGGACCTACTTGTCATTTAACAATGATAAACCATGGTTCACACCAAAACTCAGACAGCTTCGTCAGGCCAAAGAGGATGCTTACAGGAGTGGTGACAGGATCCTGTACAATCGGGCCAGGAACACATTGACAAAGGAGATTGGTGTGGCTAAGAAAAGCTATGCCAAAAAGCTGCAAAACCAGTTTTCAGCTAACGACCCTGCATCAGTGTGGAGAGGCTTAAAAGATTTCACTAATTACAAGACACCGTCCCCCAGTATCAACAGCAATAAACATATTGCAAACGAGCTGAATATGTTCTACTGTAGGTTTGACACCTATGACCAGACACCTCACACCCACCCGGACCATCTCCCTACACAGCCATCAACACCACATCAACACAGCCCGGACCATCGCCCTACACGGCCATCAATACCACATCAACACAGCCCGGACCATCTCCCTACACAGCCATCAACACCACATCAACACAGCCCGGACCATCGCCCTACACAGCCATCAACACCTCCAGCCATCTTCCTCTCCCCCCCTGCTCTTCAGATCAGTGAGGAAAATGTGCGTCAGATCTTCAGTAAACAGAAGAGAAGGAAAGCACCAGGGCCAGATGGTGTCTCACCAGCCTGTCTGAGAACCTGCGCTGACCAGCTGGCTCCCATTTTCTCCCATATCTTCAATAGATCACTGGAACAGCGCAAAGTTCCATCCTGCTTTAAGCGCTCCACCATCATCCCAATCCCAAAGAAGCCAAAGATCACAGGACTCAATGACTACAGACCTGTGGCCTTAACATCTGTGGCCATGAAGTCATTCGAAAGACTGGTGCTAGCATATCTGAAGGACATCACTGGACCCCTGCTGGACCCCCTGCAGTTCGCCTATAGAGCAAACCGGTCTGTGGATGATGCAGTCAACATGGGACTGCATTATACCCTACAACATCTGGACAAACCAGGGAACTACGCAAGGATTCTGTTTGTGGACTTCAGTTCTGCCTTTAACACCATCGTCCCATCACTGCTTGAGTACAAACTGGCCCAGCTCTCTGTTCCTAGCTCTGTCTGTCAATGGATCACCAGCTTTCTGACAGATAGACAGCAGCTAGTCAGAATGGGCAAAATCACATCCGACAGCCGCACCATCAGCACTGGTGCCCCCCAGGGATGTGTTCTTTCTCCACTGCTCTTCTCCTTGTACACCAACGACTGCACTGCAAAAGACCCCTCCATCAAACTCATTAAGTTTGCAGACGACACTACTGTTATCGGCCTCATCCAGAACGGTGACGAGTCTGCATATAGACAGGAGGTGGAGCGGCTGGCGTTATGGTGCAGATACAACAACCTGGAGCTGAACACGCTCAAAACAGTGGAGATGATAGTGGACTTCAGGAGAAACCCCCCTGCACTCCCCCCACTCACCATCATGAACAGCACTGTGGCTGCAGTAGAGTCATTCAGGTTCCTGGGCACCACCATCTCTCAGGATCTGAAGTGGGACACTCATATAGACTCTATTGTGAAGAAAGCCCAGCAGAGACTGTACTTCCTTCGTCAGCTGAGGAAGTTCAACCTGCCACAGGAGCTGCTCGTACAGTTCTACTCAGCTGTCATCCAATCCATCCTCTGCACTTCAATCACCGTCTGGTTCGGCTCAGCTGCCAAAACTGACCTCCGTAGACTACAGCGAATAGTCCGGACTGCTGAACGAATCACTGGCACTACCCTTCCTACACTTCAAGAACTGTACTCTTCCAGAGTGAGTAAAAGGGCTCGCAAAATCACTCTGGACGCCTCACACCCAGCACACCACCTGTTCGAACTGTTACCGTCTGGTCGGCGCTTCAGAGCACCGAGCACAAAAACAGCCAGACACAGGAAAAGTTTCTTTCCTCAGGCTGTCTACCTTATGAACAGTTAAATATTCCCCTACTGTGCAATAAATATGTGCAATACTTTCTCATACGCACTTGTACACAGCACCTTATATCAATATACAATGCAATACTTTCTACATTCGCACTTGTACACAGCACCTTGTAACCTGTATATTTATAACAATCTGTACATACAACTCAACATCCAGGTTTCTTCACTAACCGCATCTGTTTAATGTTCATCATTTTTTATTATTATTATTTTATTTTTTCAGATTTATTTTGTGTTGTCACTTGTCACTTTATGTACACTGGAAGCTTCTGTAGCCAAAACAAATTCCTTGTGTGTGTGAAGCACACTTGGCAATAAAACCGATTCTGATTCTGATTCTGATTCTGATTAGCAGTCCATCGCCTTAACCACTCGGTCACATACGTTGCCACTTTACTGATGGAGGCTGGACTGTGGCACATATGTGTACGTGTATGTTTTTGCAACTATTTTCGTTAAGATGACACTCAATTTTGCCATAACATGCTTCGAAGCACGAAGAGGGTGCAAGTAAGTTACCTTCCACGTAAACACCGGGCTCTCTTAAACGAATGACCAGGCTGGAATTCAACTCACACATGCAAAGCAAAACGGATTAGCAGTCCATCGCCTTGACCACTCAGCCACCTCACCACGCATATAGGTGCTCTCCTAATGGAGACTGGTCTATGGCATATACGTATGTTTTTGCAGCTATTTTCGCTGAGTATTACATACAATTTTGCCATAAACATCCTTTAAGACGCTGAGAGGTGCAAGTAAGAAACCTTAGACAGAAGCAGTTGCCTCTCTCAAAAAAGTGAAACTATGAGGATGGGATTTAAACCAGAACTTGCAGAGTACAACATACTAACCTAAGCACTCGGCCACCTCGTCACGTGTAAGCACAGCGTTGTGCTAGAGAAAGGATAACCTTTTGGGACTCGAATGGATGTTCTTACAGAAAAGATGAAGATAAAGGTTGTCATAAGGAGCTTTATCAGTAGCTCTGATCAGTGCCCCAGAGTTAGGGCTGATTTATACCTCGGCGTCAAGCTCACGCATATGCTACGGCGCAGCCTACACGTAGTTGCATAGCACCTCGCTGTGGCCGTCGGCACCTCTCAAAAAATGTAACGCGTACGCGTAGCTCTGAGATTGGTCGACTTGGTAGCGCTGACGAGTGTGGGCGGAGGTGAGAGCCTCACGAGCGTGAAGTGTGGAGTCCCATGAAAAAAAAAAAAAAGTGTGGAGTCCCATGAAGGAGCTCCGCATGGAGACTGTTGTTTTCTGTTTACCTTTTAATTAAAGTTGTTGCACGTCCACTGGTTCCTGCCTCAAAATGAGCGAATTTGAGCCACATGCACATTAAGGAAGCGTTCAGAAAAAAACAAAACACCAGCGAAGAAACTCAACACAGAGAAACATAAACACCTACTGCCAGCTAGCGTTTCGGAAGTGTATTGCAGAGCAACAGAAACAGTGCGCAGAAGTATAAGTGCACGGCTACGCGCAAGGCTTGCGCCGTGGATCACGCTGATCACTTGACACAGAAGTATAAACCAGGCTTTATTGTTCAACATTAACTGCGACATGTTTCTTCTGGTTTTGTTGGAGAGAAACTAGACAGAATGCCTGAGTCTAAAAACGGCAGCATCGCTGACCTTGGATTTCTGTCAAAATATGGTTTCAGTGCCCTTGCATTCTTCATTACCTTACCCCAATCCCTGTACAGCCCAATAAACACATCCCAATCTCATCCCTTTTCTCTGCCGTTCAGCGTTGTGACTCCGCCCCCTTTACCAGATTACCCACAATTCTCTTCTCCCAGATTCACATAAGTAGTGTATACTTTTCTTTTAAGTAAAAATGAAACAATGTATAAGTAATTATTTTTGGACAAATCAATACCCTGTTCTGCTGACACAGCATGCACTCATTGATGCCAGAGGGCTGATTGCTGGCAGTTTAAAGTTTGATGCCACCTTGTCGTTGCATGTCCAGATTGGTACACAGAAGAGTTCATAGCTGTTACAGCTATTCTTTCGCAGAGGCAATATTGTAGCCTATGAGGTCTATCCGAGGCGTGATCATTGCTGGTTGAAAACTTTACCCAATACCTCGCTGAGATGACTTGAAATACAGTCAGCTCTGGCAATTTTTGTCAGCCTTTTAGTAGGCTTAATGTTCTGTTGAAAAGGATAGCTGTGTTTCTGTTTCATTAACATGTTGCAACTTTCGTTGAGTTCCTAAACATGCAGCAGGCTGGATTTACCTGTACCATAACATTCTTCAGAATGCAAGCAGAGTGCGTGTAAGAAACCTTCCATGGAAGCACCAGGCTCTCTAAAATGCAAAAGCAATTGAACGACGAGAATGGGATTTGAACCCACACAGGCGGAGCACAGTGGATTTGCCGTCCATCCCTGCCGGAGGCTGGATTAACTTTTACCATAACATCCTTCAAAACGCTAGGAGGGTGCGAGTAAAACACCTTCCACGGAAGCACCGGGCTCTCTCAAACACCAGAGCAAATGAGCGACGAGGATGGGATTCAAACCCACACATGCAGTGCAAAATGGATTAGAAGTGCATCACCTTAACTACTCGGCCACCTCATCAGCAGAATCAATTAGCAGTCCATCGCCTTAACCACTCAGCCACCTTGTCACATATGTTCTCGCTTTCCTGATGGAGGCTGGACTGTGGCACATATGTGTATATGTATGTTTTTGCAACTATTTTGCAAAAATATTCGGTAAGATGACATTCAATTTTGCCATAACATGCTTCGAAGCACGAAGATGGTGCGAGTAAGATAACTTCCCCGGAAGCACCGGGCTCCCTTAAATGAACGACGAGGATGGGATTCGAACCCATGCATGCAGAGCACAATGGATTAGCAGTCCATCGCCTTAACCACTCGGCCACCTCGTCATGCATGTAGCCACTTTCCTGATGGGGGCTGGACTTTGGCATATATGTATGTATTTGCAGCTACTTTCGATACAGATGACATTAAATTTTGCAGCAACATCCTACAAGATGCTAAGAGGGCAGGAGTAATACACCTTCCACTGAATTACCGGGATCTCTCAAATGCCAGAACATTTGAGCGATGAGGATGGGATTCGAACCCACGGGTGCAGAGCACATCAAGATGGCGCCGCGGATGGCCGCTTCGGCGGGGGGCTCTCCAGTGTTTGCACTGTTTTTGTTAGTCTGTCCTGTTTTATGTTTGTCAAACACGATCAGTTACACCAGGGACGAGCTGCTGAACATTCGGCAGTGCACACCAACTAATCAAGAACTGGATTTTGATTTTTGTGGCGTTTTGCGGAACATTGTAGTCGGCGGAGCAGCCGCATTGTGGAAACGCTACAAGACGCGCAAGCGTGGGAAGCGAGCCGGCGCGCTCGTCAGGCTAAGACAGCGCGGCTTCAGAACGGCGCTGCCCAGCATTCACCTGGCGAATCTCCGCTCTCTTCCTAACAAAATGGACGAACTATTTCTGCTCACATGCAAAAACAAGAACTTTAACAACTCTGCTGTCCTGTGTTTCACGGAAACCTGGCTAAACGAAGCCATTCCGGACAGCGCATTAAACCTACCGGACTTTCAGCTGTACAGAGCAGATCGCGATACTGAGTCAACGGGCAAAACGCGCGGTGGTGGGACATGCTTTTACATCAACAGAAGGTGGTGTACGGATGTAACTGTGTTAAAGAAGATGTGCTGTCCTGATGTGGAAGTGCTTTTCATTAACTGTAAGCCGTTTTATTCACCAAGAGAGTTTTCCTCGTTCATTCTCGTCTGTGTTTACATTCCACCGCAAGCACACGTGAGTACTGCACTGCAACAGCTGGCTGATCTGATCACAGAGACAGAACAACAACACCCGGACTCTGCTTTTATCATACTTGGGGACTTTAATCAGGCAAAACTCACACATGAGCTGCCTAAATTCAAACAGCACATTACATGCCCCACCAGAGGCAATAAAATTTTGGACCATTGCTACACCACAATAAAGGATGCATATCGCTCCGTCGCCAGAGCAGCTCTAGGACTCTCCGATCACTGCCTGGTTCATCTTATACCAACTTACAGGCAAAAACTTAAAACTACTAAGCCAGTATTAAGGACTGTCAAGAGATGGACCAACGACACAGAGCAGGTCTTACAAGCCTGTTTTGAATGCACTGACTGGGATGTTTTTGAAGCTGCAGCCACAGATCTGGACGAGCTCACAGAGACTGTAACATCATACATCAGTTTCTGTGAGGAGTTATGCATCCCTACCAGGACCTACTTGTCATTTAACAATGATAAACCATGGTTCACACCAAAACTCAGACAGCTTCGTCAGGCCAAAGAGGATGCTTACAGGAGTGGTGACAGGATCCTGTACAATCGGGCCAGGAACACATTGACAAAGGAGATTGGTGTGGCTAAGAAAAGCTATGCCAAAAAGCTGCAAAACCAGTTTTCAGCTAACGACCCTGCATCAGTGTGGAGAGGCTTAAAAGATTTCACTAATTACAAGACACCGTCCCCCAGTATCAACAGCAATAAACATATTGCAAACGAGCTGAATATGTTCTACTGTAGGTTTGACACCTATGACCAGACACCTCACACCCACCCGGACCATCTCCCTACACAGCCATCAACACCACATCAACACAGCCCGGACCATCGCCCTACACGGCCATCAATACCACATCAACACAGCCCGGACCATCTCCCTACACAGCCATCAACACCACATCAACACAGCCCGGACCATCGCCCTACACAGCCATCAACACCTCCAGCCATCTTCCTCTCCCCCCCTGCTCTTCAGATCAGTGAGGAAAATGTGCGTCAGATCTTCAGTAAACAGAAGAGAAGGAAAGCACCAGGGCCAGATGGTGTCTCACCAGCCTGTCTGAGAACCTGCGCTGACCAGCTGGCTCCCATTTTCTCCCATATCTTCAATAGATCACTGGAACAGCGCAAAGTTCCATCCTGCTTTAAGCGCTCCACCATCATCCCAATCCCAAAGAAGCCAAAGATCACAGGACTCAATGACTACAGACCTGTGGCCTTAACATCTGTGGCCATGAAGTCATTCGAAAGACTGGTGCTAGCATATCTGAAGGACATCACTGGACCCCTGCTGGACCCCCTGCAGTTCGCCTATAGAGCAAACCGGTCTGTGGATGATGCAGTCAACATGGGACTGCATTATACCCTACAACATCTGGACAAACCAGGGAACTACGCAAGGATTCTGTTTGTGGACTTCAGTTCTGCCTTTAACACCATCGTCCCATCACTGCTTGAGTACAAACTGGCCCAGCTCTCTGTTCCTAGCTCTGTCTGTCAATGGTTCACCAGCTTTCTGACAGATAGACAGCAGCTAGTCAGAATGGGCAAAATCACATCCGACAGCCGCACCATCAGCACTGGTGCCCCCCAGGGATGTGTTCTTTCTCCACTGCTCTTCTCCTTGTACACCAACGACTGCACTGCAAAAGACCCCTCCATCAAACTCATTAAGTTTGCAGACGACACTACTGTTATCGGCCTCATCCAGAACGGTGACGAGTCTGCATACAGACAGGAGGTGGAGCGGCTGGCGTTATGGTGCAGATACAACAACCTGGAGCTGAACACGCTCAAAACAGTGGAGATGATAGTGGACTTCAGGAGAAACCCCCCTGCACTCCCCCCACTCACCATCATGAACAGCACTGTGGCTGCAGTAGAGTCATTCAGGTTCCTGGGCACCACCATCTCTCAGGATCTGAAGTGGGACACTCATATAGACTCTATTGTGAAGAAAGCCCAGCAGAGACTGTACTTCCTTCGTCAGCTGAGGAAGTTCAACCTGCCACAGGAGCTGCTCGTACAGTTCTACTCAGCTGTCATCCAATCCATCCTCTGCACTTCAATCACCGTCTGGTTCGGCTCAGCTGCCAAAACTGACCTCCGTAGACTACAGCGAATAGTCCGGACTGCTGAACGAATCACTGGCACTACCCTTCCTACACTTCAAGAACTGTACTCTTCCAGAGTGAGTAAAAGGGCTCGCAAAATCACTCTGGACGCCTCACACCCAGCACACTACCTGTTCGAACTGTTACCGTCTGGTCGGCGCTTCAGAGCACCGAGCACAAAAACAGCCAGACACAGGAAAAGTTTCTTTCCTCAGGCTGTCTACCTTATGAACAGTTAAATATTCCCCTACTGTGCAATAAATATGTGCAATACTTTCTCATACGCACTTGTACACAGCACCTTATATCAATATACAATGCAATACTTTCTACATTCGCACTTGTACACAGCACCTTGTAACCTGTATATTTATAACAATCTGTACATACAACTCAACATCCAGGTTTCTTCACTAACCGCATCTGTTTAATGTTCATCATTTTTTATTATTATTATTTTATTTTTTCAGATTTATTTTGTGTTGTCACTTGTCACTTTATGTACACTGGAAGCTTCTGTAGCCAAAACAAATTCCTTGTGTGTGTGAAGCACACTTGGCAATAAAACCGATTCTGATTCTGATTCTGATTCTGATTAGCAGTCCATCGCCTTAACCACTCGGTCACATATGTTGCCACTTTACTGATGGAGGCTGGACTGTGGCACATATGTGTACGTGTATGTTTTTGCAACTATTTTCGTTAAGATGACACTTAATTTTGCCATAACATGCTTCGAAGCACGAAGAGGGTGCAAGTACGTTACCTTCCACGTAAACACCGGGCTCTCTTAAACGAATGACCAGGCTGGAATTCAACTCACACATGCAAAGCAAAACGGATTAGCAGTCCATCGCCTTGACCACTCAGCCACCTCGCCACGCATATAGGTGCTCTCCTAATGGAGACTGGTCTATGGCATATACGTATGTTTTTGCAGCTATTTTCGCTGAGTATTACATACAATTTTGCCATAAACATCCTTTAAGACGCTGAGAGGTGCAAGTAAGAAACCTTAGACAGAAGCAGTTGCCTCTCTCAAAACAGTGAAACTATGAGGATGGGATTTAAACCAGAACTTGCAGTGTACAACATACTAACCTAAGCACTCGGCCACCTCGTCACGTGTAAGCACAGCGTTGTGCTAGAGAAAGGATTAACTTTTGGGACTCGAATGGATGTTCTTACAGAAAAGATGAAGATAAAGGTTGTCATAAAGAGCTTTATCAGTAGCTCTGATCAGTGCCCCAGAGTTAGGGCTGATTTATACCTCGGCGTCAAGCTCACGCATATGCTACGGCGCAGCCTACACGTAGTTGCATAGCACCTCGCTGTGGCCGTCGGCACCTCTCAAAAAATGTAACGCGTACGCGTAGCTCTGAGATTGGTCGACTTGGTAGCGCTGACGAGTGTGGGCGGAGGTGAGAGCCTCACGAGCGTGAAGTGTGGAGTCCCATGAAAAAAAAAAAAAAGTGTGGAGTCCCATGAAGGAGCTCCGCATGGAGACTGTTGTTTTGTGTTTACCTTTTAATTAAAGTTGTTGCACGTCCACTGGTTCCTGCCTCAAAATGAGCGAATTTGAGCCACATGCACATTAAGGAAGCGTTCAGAAAAAAACAAAACACCAGCGAAGAAACTCAACACAGAGAAACATAAACACCTACTGCCAGCTAGCGTTTCGGAAGTGTATTGCAGAGCAACAGAAACAGTGCGCAGAAGTATAAGTGCACGGCTACGCGCAAGGCTTGCGCCGTGGATCACGCTGATCACTTGACACAGAAGTATAAACCAGGCTTTATTGTTCAACATTAACTGCGACATGTTTCTTCTGGTTTTGTTGGAGAGAAACTAGACAGAATGCCTGAGTCTAAAAACGGCAGCATCGCTGACCTTGGATTTCTGTCAAAATATGGTTTCAGTGCCCTTGCATTCTTCATTACCTTACCCCAATCCCTGTACAGCCCAATAAACACATCCCAATCTCATCCCTTTTCTCTGCCGTTCAGCGTTGTGACTCCGCCCCCTTTACCAGATTACCCACAATTCTCTTCTCCCAGATTCACATAAGTAGTGTATACTTTTCTTTTAAGTAAAAATGAAACAATGTATAAGTAATTATTTTTGGACAAATCAATACCCTGTTCTGCTGACACAGCATGCACTCATTGATGCCAGAGGGCTGATTGCTGGCAGTTTAAAGTTTGATGCCACCTTGTCGTTGTATGTCCAGATTGGTACACAGAAGAGTTCATAGCTGTTACAGCTATTCTTTTGCAGAGGCAATATCGTAGCCTATGAGGTCTATCCGAGGCGTGATCATTGCTGGTTGAAAACTTTACCCAATACCTCGCTGAGATGACTTGAAATACAGTCAGCTCTGGCAATTTTTGTCAGCCTTTTAGTAAGCTTAATGTTCTGTTGAAAAGGATAGCTGTGCTTCTGTTTCATTAACATGTTGCAACTTTCGTTGAGCTCCTAAACATGCAGCAGGCTGGATTAACCTGTACCATAACATTCTTCAGAATGCAAGCAGAGTGCGTGTAAGAAACCTTCCATGGAAGCACCAGGCTCTCTAAAATGCAAAAGCAATTGAACGAGGAGAATGGGATTTGAACCCACACAGGCGGAGCACAGTGGATTTGCTGTCCATCCCTGCCGGAGGCTGGATTAACTTTTACCATAACATCCTTCAAAACGCTAGGAGGGTGCGAGTAAAAGACCTTCCACGGAAGCACCTGGCTCTCTCAAACACCAGAGCAAATGAGCGACGAGGATGGGATTCAAACCCACACATGCAGTGCAAAATGGATTAGAAGTGCATCACCTTAACTACTCAGCCACCTCATCAGCAGAATCAATTAGCAGTCCATCGCCTTAACCACTCAGCCACCTTGTCACATATGTTCTCGCTTTCCTGATGGAGGCTGGACTGTGGCACATATGTATGTTTTTGCAACTATTTTGCAAAAATATTCGGTAAGATGACATTCAATTTTGCCATAACATGCTTCGAAGCACGAAGATGGTGCGAGTAAGATAACTTCCCCGGAAGCACCGGGCTCCCTTAAATGAACGACGAGGATGGGATTCGAACCCATGCATGCAGAGCACAATGGATTAGCAGTCCATCGCCTTAACCACTCGGCCACCTCGTCATGCATGTAGCCACTTTCCTGATGGGGGCTGGACTTTGGCATATATGTATGTATTTGCAGCTACTTTCGATACAGATGACATTAAATTTTGCAGCAACATCCTTCAAAACGCTAAGAGGGCATGAGTAACACCTTCCACTGAATTACCGGGATCTCTCAAATGCCAGAGCATTTTAGCGATGAGGATGGGATTTGAACCCACGCGTGCAGAGCACAATGGATTAGCTGTCCATCGCCTTAACCACTCAGCCACCTCGCCACTTTACTGATGGAGGCTGGACTGTGGCACATATGTGTACGTGTATGTTTTTGCAACTATTTTCGTGAAGATGACACTCAATTTTGGCATAACATGCTTCGAAGCACAAAGAGGGTGCAAGTAAGTTACACTGTAAAAAAAATTCTGTAAAATTTCCGGAAAAATACTGGCAGCTATGGTTGCCAGAATTTTTCTGTAAAATTGTTTTTACAGAAACATGTTGTATTTTTAACAAGAGTAAATTGTATTCATTAACTGATGCAATGATCATTTACAAACCTTTGAGTTAATTATTTATATTCGCAGAAAGCAACTACGTTTTAATTTTAATTAAAGTCAACATTTTAAATGTCTAAGTAATATATATGAGCATATTGAAAACCATCGTACATCAGTTCACTACAAAAACTTTTTTAAATAAAGTCATTAAATGCATTATTGTGTTCATGTGTAACTGTAATTAACTAACAGACTTTCACTGCATTAGTAACTACAGTTACCTTTAAACAAAAGATGCAAGCATAACATCAGATTCAACATCTTGGACTTGCACACAGATGCTACTATCCTCCACAATGGTGATACAAAAATGTTTTACAGTATTTTGCTGTTGTTTTTCCTGATTTTACAAAAAAATACTGGCAGCTGTGGTTGCCTGTAATCTACTGTTTTTAACATTTTACAGTCGTAAATTCAATCTACAGAATTTTTCTGTTAAAAATACATTCCACAGTCTGTATTTTTCATCGAACAAATTTAACCCCTAAAATCGCAGAGCAAAATCCACACTAGTGTCCTCACTACAGAGGGTTGAACACTCAGACAGTGATGTTAATGAGATAAATACGTGTCTAATTAAAGGAGGATTAATAATTATTGATGAACACGTGTTAACAAGCAGAATCACTGAAGGAAAGAACAACAAGACCAAATAACACAAATTACAGCCAAAATCAAAGATGAAATCAACTGAGAATAAAACTCTAAATAAAAATAATAATTCATAAAAATAATTACACAATAAAAATTTCTGTCGTTCATTTGAAGTCACCATGATGGAGGACAGAGTCTGTTTTAGTCGGGATCTTCAACTTCTTGATTCAAAATAGGTTTTACTTAGGTTGCAATAATTAATAGTGATAATCACGCTAATTGCATAACATGAAAAGCTTAAACATACATAAAATTAAGTGTGATGAGATTAACTATCTTATCAATGTCACCCATGCATTCTTGTTGAATATCATCTGTAGTGTGAGAATTGAATACAATACATAACTGAAACCACTGAGACTTCAGCAATCAATGACAGATTAACAGGTCTAAATACACCAGCCATTATGAGAACGTTTGAACTATGGCAGAACTTGAAAACACAGATGTCAACAATTAGTCTTTGAATATCAATAATGGTGACTAACAAAAAATAAAAAATATTTATTTACACCCCAAATATTGAAACATTACACCCCAAAAACAAAATAAATTAAAGAAAGAAATGTTAAGAGCATAACGCTGCATAATTTATTCATGCTGCAATGCATGCTGGGAGTTTTTTTGTGCTATGCTGGCACCCAGCATGCATGGCAGCATGAATGAATTATGCAGGTTTTTTTTCAGCAACCATGGTTGAGTTGCTAAAGCGCTCTAGGTTTTCTGAATGAAACTCTACTGATTAATTTCATTATAATGGTTTGTTGACCCTTCTGGAAGCTGTACTACATCACATAAATTAATTACAATTAATTCCGACATTTTGTTGTGACTTATTAAAATCAATTCTGTAATAAGTACTTAAAAGATTTCATGTCTGGTCTTGCTATAACTGGTGAGTTTCAGAAATCAGTTATAACAGCCAGAAAAACATTTTTCAGAAATCTAAATGTTTAAGAGCTCAACTAATGCAGCCTCTGATCTCCATGATGGTGAGGTCAAATCAAACATTTTCAATAAAAATATAAACCTCTGTTAATTAACAAATATTCTTGCAGATATGAGAGAATTGAAGTCAAACTGTAATCAGTGAAGCTGCTAATGCTGTTATTTAATAGTTGTTTAATCCTCTGTTTTAATTCAGTTGGTTTGGTATGTGGCGGTGTCTGTAGTTTTATTTCTGGTTGTGTGCTGCAGGTGTTCATCAATTCACTTATTTGTGGTCGTTCACTCTGTCTAGTGGACTAAACTAATTGACTAATTTAGGGACTAGTGTATGAGGGTTTGTGGTGGGATTTCAGACACTCTGATTAGTTTCTCGAAAACAAAGGTTAGATCTGTTACAGTTATTTTCTGTATTTTGCACTGAAATGAGCTGTTAGTCATTTAACAGGTTTTCACTGTAGATTGTACAGATTTTTACTGTTAAAATCACAGACATTTTTTACAGTGTATATATAAATAACTTCTAATAAATCTGATTTTCCTCTACTCAGGATGGACAGTGGTTGTGGACTGATGGATCTGGGTTTAGTTATATCAACTGGTGCTCAGGAGAGCCTAGTAAGGGGAACAAGAACTGCTTGGAGATCAGTTGGACATGTGAGTGGGAGTGTTTGGTCATTTTAGTGGTCTAACTTCACACAGTAACTTGAAATGCTTCATCTTGTCAAAGGATTAAAGTTGATATTATACATATACAAACATGCATGATCACAGCTGATCTAAGTTTCTTTTTCTTTCTTCCCAACATCAAAGCGTTGCTGGAACAATCAAGGCTGTTCGACCTCGATGGGCTATTTGTGTGCTAAAAAACTGTGATTGAATGCAGTCATCCTGTTACAGTTTTCCTGTACTTCTCACTTTTCCAGTGTCTTTACAATGTTGTTGTATATGTATGACTTCACTTGAATCCTAATACATTATCTTCATCACACCTCCAATCAATAAAAGCTAACTTATTTGTACATGCTGTGGTAAATGTGTGTTGTATTAGAATCTGTTGGATTCTAAGCAGTGGTGGCTGGTGAGAAATGTTCTTTGTGTGTCTGTGGTTTATATATATATAATATATTAAATATTAAAATATTAAATATATATAAATATATAAAAAATAGATTTATATATATATATATATATATATATATATATATATATATATATATATATATATATATATTAAAGCAATGAGTTTCTAAAAAAAAAATTATGTTTAAACAACTTTTATACCTAAGGTATTTTAGAGCTCTGATCCCTAATCGAGTACATTTTAATATTAAATCACCCTTTTACATGAACAAATACGCAATTTGATTTCTTAAATGATATTTAATAAACAGATTTATTTAAAAATGGTTAAAACTGTTCAAAATTGTTTATTACGATGACCAAAAGAGCGTAACATGCTGCAATTTAAGAAAACGTGCAATTACAAAAACACCAGCAAATTAAGAAAAGATCTTCATCAGTTTGACAGCACATGTACTGCAAATTGTCCCAACGTAAACACATTTTTAAACATGCTGTATTTTCACACAATGCAAAAAATGTGTTGCATTTTCTCACAGTGCAGTTATATTACAAAAACTTGTTACATTTTCTCACAACACAATGCAAATATTTCAAGGAGACCCTAAAATGTGACGGACCCAGCAATTTAGGTTATGCTTATTTAGGCTAAAAAATACTAAATACACAGGAACTGGATATTAAAATAAACAAACAAAAAACTCACCTTTCAAAGATCATCTACAACTTCACTGAGGAATAGTCATGGCACAGTGGTGTCGGTCACATTTTTGGGTCCCCTTGAAACGTTTCCGTTGTGTTCTGTTCTTTTAGTGTTGTGAGAAAATGCAGCACGTTTTATTAATTTGTTTGCGTTGTGGGAAAATGCAGTGAATTTTTCATGTGTGCTGTTAAATGGATAAAAATCTTTAATAATTTACTGGTGTTTTTTGTAATTGCTCATGTTTACTTAAATTGAGCACGTTAAGATCTCTCAGCCACAGCAGTTTTTAATCCACTGATTAATCAACACATAAAACATATTAAATAAAGATTTTAAAATAGCATTTGCTGAAATGCTTTTATTCTTCTTTTTTTACATTTTAAAACAATGATTAATTTTTACACATTTTAATGTGTTTAACATGTTTGAATTATTAAATTGATCATTATTTTTCATTTTATTTTTAAGTGTCACTTTTGGTCCACCATAATTTTATGATAGCTTAAATATGTATCTAGATATTTAGTTTTTATTCAGATATGTCTTTATTTACATGTCTTATCCACATTCTCCCATTCATGAATGGTGTTGATTTATTTGAAATTCTGTATCATCAGGGTTTACTTATCAAGGCAAGTACAAAAGTAGATGTCAGTTTGGGACTTGTTTTAGTGTTTTCTGCGTTTGTTTCTGCATTTTTCCCTCTTTGTTCCAGTTCCTGCCACTAATTTCCTGTACCTGTGTCGAAGGTTAGTTCAATCTGAATCACCTGTATTAGTTCATCAGTGAGTGTATTTGAGTTCCTCAACACCCTTTAGTTTTTGTCTGGTTTGGTTTTCTTCAGGTTTCTGTTGTTATTTACATGGCTCTGTGTTTGGTTTCGTGAATGTGTACTTTATTAGACGTTTAATGTTTTTGCCTTTGTTAATTTGTTTGTTTGTCTGTGTACTCACTTTATGACAGCAGGGCTGATTGAGCAACTTCACAAACTCTTCAGAAATTATTAAATCGGAACACTGAGGTGATTTAGGCATATTCTGAATTTTTCCCTTAGTTCAAACACTGAATTTTCCTGTTTATTAACTTTTCAGGGTAATGATGGTGATGCTGAGTAGTCTTCTGCTGCTTTTCATGTTCTCCATGGGGAATGCTGCAGGTAACCAGTGAACTTGTCAACTCTTTCTTTAAAAGTTTTACTTTTTGGCTTCAAGAAAGAATAAGGATTACGCATGTGTTTACCAGACTCGATCATTTCTTTTTAAGTGTCAAATATTACTAATGTTGCTGGGAATATCATAACCCTGTGTTTTTATATACTGTATAGACTTGGATGAGAAATGCCCCTGTGGGTGGAGAAACTCTGGATCTCGCTGCTTTAAGTTTTTCTCCACGTCTGTTAGTTGGGTCACAGCAGAGGTAATGTGTTTGAGACCACATTTAATTTAAAGCCCCTCATGATCTTGGCTAATACGAACTTTTAATTGACTATATTTATAAACCTGTCTCTTCAGAAAAACTGTCAAAGTCTTAGTGCGAATCTTGCTTCTGTGCATAACAAAGTGGAAAATGACTTCCTGCTGAGTCTGGCTGGTGATTCCACACGTTGCTGGATTGGGGGCTATGATGCTGAAGATGTAAGACTTCACTTTGGCATGCTTGGTAGGGTTACTCGTCTGAGAGAGTACTAATCCACATGAGGTGATCTCTCATTAGGCAGAAAATTGGTTTTGGTCTGATGGATCTCCATTTGGTTATACCAACTGGTGTTCAGGAGAGCCTAACAACAAGAATACAGAGCACTGCTTGGAGATCAACTGGACAGGTAAGAGGGCTTTTTTTTATTTTATTTTTTTTTTATTTTATAAATCTATAAAATTGTCTTTATTCCCCTTCCTCAGCGAACCACTGCTGGAATAATACACCTTGTTCAAGTACACAAGGCTATATTTGTGCCAGAAAACTGTGAGTTGATACCTGTGGTGTGCAGTCATGATTGGGATAAATTCAGATTCTATTCTCATCAGCTCTGAACTGCTTCAATAAATTAAATTGTTGTAATCATCTCTTGTGGTGTATGTGTGTAAAACATGGTTAATTTTAAGGGTGTGGTCATCAGAATACTATTAAGTGTCATCCAAGGTGCTGGTAGTCCGGTGACACACAGATGAAAATCTGTTTGAGCAGCCCTGCATTGTGGATGTAATATGGGAGAAAGTGACACAATGGCTTTAGACTTAAGATATGTTTTGCACCAGGTGTTGCTGGAGATACAGATTAAAGTGTTCATATTGTGCTATTTGAAATACTCTCTTTTTTTTTTTTTTTTTTCTCTTTAACCCTTTCTAATAAGTGTAAGAGAATACTCTAATGCTGTGTTCATACCAGGCGCAGATTAATCGCACTACGCGTGTAAATAGAAACATGAACCCTTGAGTTTACTCCTCATTTGTGCGTGAAATTCACTTCAGAACAGATGTGGATTCGCATCAAGGGCATGGCTTCTGTCTGCCTAGTGACTGTAGCTTTGTTGCTAAATGGCTAAAATGGATTTTGAGAAAATAATTGTTTGTGTGTGTGTGTGTGTGTTTTTTTTTTTTTTTTTTTTTTTTTTTATATTATAAATGAAGGCTGAAAAACAGCGTCGATCCGTTCAGGGCTTTGTCTCAGTCCACTAGATCCTTTCAGAGGTGCATCCAGCTCTGTGAGCTCAAACTCCTCCAGATACTTAATCTGAATAATGGAGGCTTTCAGAAGTGCTTCTGACTGAGATGAGCCCAGTTTGATGAACTTTGTCGGCATCGGCTGGAAGACCTTTCCCGGGACACCAACAACAGGCAGTATGTCACAATCACACCCCCACAAGAGCACGCTCCTGATTGGTTAATGCAGCACGAATGTTCGCCGAAGTATAAATATTTATTTATTTTTTTAAACTCCAGCATATTGCGTGTTAAGCTATGGTCACACTAGGCTTTGTCTGTGCGAAATTCTGTTGTATGGTGCTGCGAAAAGGGGTGGGATTAAACAAGGTCAGAGTTCACCAAGCTTGAACTTTGCACCGCAGCAACATGCGAAACTTGATGCATGACCTTGTGTTTCCGGTCTGATGCATTCACGTGCGTATGAATGGAAGTCTATGGGAAGAAAAGTCAAGTGTTGACCGCAGCTTTAAGCGCTTCCAACGTGCAAAATCGTCCATTTACACCGTGCAATTCACATCATTTGTGTCACGCGTATCGTGCCGCTGGATGTCTATTCGTGCATTTGCATTGACTTAACATTTAAATTACTCCCGATTTGATGCGCGTTCCACATCTAGTGTGAATACTGCATAAAAGAGTCTCACCCTCAAGTTGCTTTTCTAGAAAAGGCTTCATGCAAGGCAACATACGACTGAAAGCAACCATAGACATCACGCAATGCCTTTTTGATTTTGTCAGGATCCCTGCGTTCTAGATCAGAACGGTATCTGATCTCTTCTCTGGCCTCTCCTTACAAATGATCAATTTAAAAAGCTTTATCTGCTATCGATTTATAAAATGCAACTTCATGCATGTCTGTGCCTCCTCAACCCATTCATCGATGGCCAAACCTGATTTTTGCCATTTAAGTTTTGGGCACCGTCGATCTCCTGGCATGAAAACAAATGTGTAACACCACATGGTGGAGGTGTAACCGCTGGAACCGTAGAAGTGTTACGGAGGGCAGCATCAGGGCCAAGCAATCCAACAGGTGCCTGAGCCTGCTGCAGCCAATAGTATCTGGATGCACTCTTTATGATGCAAGCTGAGATTGCATCACTCAGCGACGCAATATCAGACATTATGCACTCAAATGGAGGTAGTAATGTCACTATAAGGGTTAGGTGAGCTCTTTAAAAAGCATTGGATGCAGCTCAGATTGCACTGCACAGAGTCTGCAGCCACGCACTGTCAGCTGTCAACTGAACTACCAAATCTTGCAATTCTTGTAATTCATCATCCATTATTGTAAAGAGGGGAAAAACACTTACCCTAGGAAGGAGAGGAGTACTAAATGGAACTATTCAAAAGACCACACACTGCTGTCCTGTTTTCCAAAAAGAAACTGAAAAAAAAAAACAGTCTACATTTCTATGCTCGAGATCAGTTTGCAGATGAAGAACCTCTGTTTCAGTTTAAAAAATTATAAATAAAAAAATAATTCATATGACATGACCACTTAATTGCTGATCTACAATGTAAGCCTAGTTTTTGTGCCCTTAATAATATATACTAGCAGATGACTGCTTAATGCTCTTAAGTTAACACTGCAATTCAGGTAAATCAAATGCTTGCGTGGCACTGACATGGTGTTTTAATGTTTGTCAGGTGTGCACAACTCTCGTAAATTCCAGCCTTGGTGATGTCATAATACCATTGCTATGCAAACATTATTATTATATTTTAATTATTAATAATTTCTATTTTTTTATTTTTTGACATGAAACGGATGACAGGTTTTCAGCTTTCTGAAATGTGTCGTGTTTAACAAAACAAAAACTCCTAAAGGTTTGGAACCTCTTGAGATAGTTTTTTTTTTTTCAGAGAAAGCAGTAGGCCTGCACCAAAGCTCTATTAGGATGGGTTTAAGTCCTCCTAATTAATGAACTTATTCTTGCTTCCTAAAAAAAAAATTCCCCCCCTAAAAATAATGGTTCATACCACTGTCAATGCATGATCATATTTAAGGGGATGTGGTCTGGGGGCTGGAAATCGATAGCCTAATCCAATAGACACTAGGGCTCAGTTTCACAGACAAGGCATAGCTTAAGCCAGGGGTAAGCCTTAGTGAAATTAATGTTTTTAAGCAGCTTTCATAAAAATTACTTACAAAAACACATTACTTGTGCATCTTGGGCCAAAACAATCACCGGTGTATTTTAAGATATTTCACTGCAAGTTATTTTCAGTAAAGACAACTCAAGTTTATTCTAGACTAGCCCTAATCCTTGTCTGTGATACTGGGTCTATGTGTGTTCAAAACCTTTTCTTGTAAAAAAGACTTGTAAATGCATAAAACCCAAAAGTAAGTCAATTTAGATGCAGGGTTGGAACTAAGCTGTTCAGGGCTGCGGCCCTTCAGGAACTGAGTTTGCCACCTCTGAATTAAAGTATCTTCAATTACCGAATGTCAGATTCTAATCATAATTTTAAAAAGTTTGAATAATAAATCAGATGTTACATGAATTTTTATTTTCATTCTACTGAACTCAGATCCCTGACATATACTGTCCGACCCCTTAATGAACAATGTCTACTCTACATGGCTTATAACATCCCTCAAAGAACCCTCAGGTTGATTTTCCTCCAGACCTGTTTGTATTAATTTCTGCTGAGTCTGGTGACTGTTTCCACACGTTGCTGGATTGGTGGTCATGATGGTGAACCGGTAGGCAGAAGATTTATTTGTTTGTCAAGACTTTAATGTAATGCTCTAAATGTGTGTATGAAGCAGACTAACAATGGGAGTGAGAACTACTTGCAGATAACTGACCTGTGAGAGTGCAATCTTTATTTATTTATATATTTATTTGTTTCAGGAATTATTTACAGTTGTTTAAGTTTATTCAGTAACATGAAATGCCTCAATTGTCCAAAAGAATGTAACTTAACTTTTCTCTCTCTTTCTTTCTGTCCTACAGCAAAGCGTTGCTGGAACGATCAGGGCTGTTTAACCTCAATGGGATATTTGTTTGGTAAAAAACTGAACTCAAATGCAGTCGTTCTGCTTCAGTTACATTGATCTGTACTCCATTTATTTGTACCAATACAATCTTTACAAAAATGATATTCTGAAATTAAACCTTCGCTGAATATCTTAATAAAATTTTATTGGGCTTTTTTAGGTCAGTTTAAAACAATACTAAAAATACTTTAATATTTTAACTGTGGTGGGGAAAATGAATACTATATACACGTCTCGTAAACAAATAATGCAACATGCAAATGTTCACTTCATTACCAATGTGGTTCAGGACCTGCAGTCATTGCCATTTGTATTTTCATTATTATATATATGTAATATATACATTTAAAATAAAACAAAACTTCAGCGTGCAAAGGATCATGGATGTCTGAAGTGTCCATTAGTTTTACCCTTCAAAATCCTTCATTTCAAAGGGTCCAGTTTTGAGCACTTCGGTAGGACTCAACAAGGTGCTCATTTTTGTTTTTACTTCAGAGTCAAATTAAATCAAATCAAAATCACTTTTCCTGTCACATCATCAGCAGCACGTGTGCTGTGATGAGTGAAAAGCTTAGATGCTGGCTCCAGACAGTGCAAATACAACGACAGTGCAAAATACAGACAGTGCAAATACAACGACAGTGCAAAATACAGACAGTGCAAATACAACGACAGTGCAAAATACAGACAGTGCAAATACAACAGCATACTCCCAAAAAAAACAGGACAATGTAAAATTGACAGCGATATGTACAATGAATATGTGTGCCCTTCAGAGGGCCATTTATATCTCGTTTGGAACACACCGGAAGTTTCAGTTCCTGCCACTAATTTCCTTCACCTGTGTCGAGGCTTAGTTCAATCTGAATCACCTGTATTATTGATCAGTGAGTGTATTTGAGTTCCTCAGCACCCTTTTTTTTTGTACTCAAGTGTTTTTGTCTGGTCTGAATTACACTGAAGGCAACAATCTGAACACCAAGGTGATTTTGTTTATTTTCTTAAATAATCACAAGCTGTTGAACAATTTTTATACTAATGGTTTTCCTCTTAACATTAATTCAGACACTGAATCTTTGTTACTTTCAGGTTCATGATGCTGGGAAGATTTCTGCTGCTTTTCTTGTTCTGCATGGGGAATGCAGCAGGTAACCAATCAATTTGTCAAAACCCTCATAATTGGTGTATTTACCAGACATAATTATTCAAAAGAATTAAAAAATGTGAAGCTGACTTCAGTTTTTCGCCCTGAAGCATCTTTATTTGCCTCTTATTTGGTTTACAGAATGTACTTTTGTACTGAGTTTCTTTTAGTTAAATCAATCAGAAAGAGCTTTGACAGACAAGTAATTTTTCTGGGATTATCACGATGGCCGTATTTGTATGCTGTATAGGCCAAGATGAGAAATGCCCCTGTGGATGGAAAAATTCTGGATCTCGATGCTTTAAGTTTTTCTCCACGTCTGTTAACTGGAACACAGCAGAGGTAATGTGTTTGAGGCCATTTTATAATTCTTGCAAAACTTTTGACAATTAGAAGTGTATAAATAAACAAACAACCTGTTTCTCCTTCAGAAAAACTGTCAAAGTCTTGGTGCGAATCTCGCTTCGGTGCATAAGAAAGCAGACAATATTTTTCTGCTGAGTTTGGTGCCCGCTTCCACACGCTGCTGGATTGGTGGTCATGGTGGTGAACAAGTAGGCATAAGCAATAATAATGATGATAATAATAATTTTATTTATTATTTTTAAATAACTTCTAATAAATCAGATTTTCCTCTACTCAGGATGGACAGTGGTTGTGGACTGATGGGTCTAGGTTTAGTTATACCAACTGGTGCTCAGGAGAGCCTAGTAAGGGGAACGAGAACTGCTTGGAGATCAATTTTACATGTGAGTGGTCATTTTAGAGCAGGGGTCACCAAACTTGTTCCTGGAGGGCCGGTGTCCTGCAGATTTTGGCTCCCAACCCTAATCAAACACACCTGAATGAGCTAATCAAGGTCTTACTAGGTATACTTGAAACACCCAGCCAGGTGTGTTGAGGCAAGATGGAGCTAAACCCCGCAGGGACACCGGCCCTCCAGGACCGAGATTGGTGACGCGTGTTTTAGAGGTTTAACTATATAAAGAAATAGGTGGGGCCTTATTTTGTTAAAAGATTGAAGTTGTATGTATATGTGCATTCATTTCCTCTGCTGATCTCATTTTTTTTATTTTTTTCTATCCTACAGCAAAGCATTGCTGGAACAATCTGGGCTGTTCAACCGCAATGGGCTATTTGTGTGCTAAAAAACTGTGAATGCAGTGATCCTCTTACAGTTGCCTGAACTGCTCACTTTACAGTGTTGAGAATAACTTCAACTGAATATCCTAATACCTTCTCTGTATCCCACTTTAAACCAATAAAACCAAAGCAAACTGTATGCTGTGGTTTATTTTTGTATCAGTGTTAAGATTTGATGGCTTCTAAGCAAAGTTGGCTGGTGAGAAGTGTTCATGATTGAGCTGTGCTTTTATTTTGATAACTCAATGCAGTTAATAAGGAATGTATGGATATACAACATCATTTGTTTATTCTGATTACTCTATTATAAATATTTTAATAAATCACCTCTTAACTTGATATATTTTTAATTGTGTTTTTTTTTTTTTTTTTTTTTTTATAAGAATTTGACATGTGTAAACATACTCTTTTAAAACTGTACAAATTTATTTTAATACACTACCCACAGCATGAACAAAGTAAATGATTAGTTTATTTATTTATTTTTTTTTTATATAAAGGGGGTTTTCACCTTTTTAATTTGGACAGCATGGTGGAGGTTGCAGACAGGAAAGTATTGGGAGCAAAGAGAGGAAAAGGGTTGGCAAAGGACCTCGAGCTGGGAATCAAACTCTGGTTGCTATGAGCACCAGGGTGCTATGTCAGCACACTTAACCACTAGGCTATTGGCGCTGACCTGTTGAAGTTGCAGTGCATCTACATGCCAACTAAAGCTACGGTTACACCGGGCTTTGTGTGTGCGAAATTCTGTCGTGTGGCGCTGCGAAAAGGGGCGGGATTAAACAAGATGATTAGACATTAATAAAGTGAGCGATTGCTCCATGTTTTTAATTTCTGTCTAGAGAGATCCTGTTTTGATGCTCGATTCATCTCACGCAGTCAAGTGATGCGATTTCGCAGGTTAGAGTTCACCAAGCTTGAACTTTGCACCACAGCAACCTGCGAAACTCGACGCATGACCCCGCGTTTCCGGTCTGACGCATTCGCGTGCGTATGAATGGAAGTCTATGGAAGGAAAAGTCAAGTGTGACCGCACCTTAATTCTCATTAGATTATAGGCAGACTGTTAGGGTTAGTGTAAATTGGCATGTACTTGCAAAGTTACTTATAGTCATTTAAATGTCTGTTAAGGGAGCAGTAATAACCGATGTTAAGCAGACCGTCTACTAATACTCAAATGGACCATCAAAATAAAGTGTTATCCAGTAATTATTTATCAACACATTTAAGTGTGATTTACTTGTTTGAATGATTAAAATTTTAATTTTATTTTTAAGTGTCACTCCTGGCTCTGTACTTTTCACAATACTTTTTTTTTTTTTTTAAATATTAAAATATTTAACCAGATATTTCATTTTTAAAGACTTGTAGTACCCCCCAGTGATGCGATTTCGCAGGTCAGCGTTCATAAAACTTGAACTTTGCACCGCAGCAAACTGCGAAACTTAGCGCATGACCCTGCGTTTCCCGTCTGACGCATTCGCATGCGTATGAATGGAAGTCTATGGGGGGAAAAGCCCAGCATGACTGTAAATCGCGGATTTGCACTTCATATTAATCAATGCATTAAGCTCTCTGTACTTCATTTTCAGAATATTTATTGTTATGTTTTGTTTTTTCCTTTGATGTAAGTCTTTTGTACCGCTCCTTGCTCTGTGTTGCAGTTATAAAAATTTTACAAATTTTCTTTTAATGATAAACATGTCTTGCGATGTTGATTGTTCCCTGTTTTGCAATGTAAACTTTTTTGCAACAATAAAAAAGAAGAAAAAAAATAATTACCAGTGCATTAAGGAATTAGGCGGAACTATCAAAACTGAAAGTATTTGGCGGAGGCAATTGGCTGACGGAGCTTGCCGAGGAGATACGGAAAGTGCCGAGTCAACGCGGAAGACGGAAAACTCACATGGCAGATGCATGCAGACAAGCGCTGAAAGCTGGAGAACGCCATCGTTGCATTAATAAACACTCACGATTGCATGCATAAAGTTTAAAGCTGCAGTGAGTGAGAAAGGGGAAGCATATCAGCACTTGGTCATCTCAGGGACACTGATGGTATGAGAAATGACTTTTTCTAATTATAAAGGACCGTCATAGAGGTAAAGTTGGTTTTATATTGGGATATTCAGACATTCTCCCTAATAATTTAGTTTCATAAAAGTATTATTTGCAAACTCTAAATAGAGAAATCATATTAGCAGCCAATAACTATCAAAGTACAACATTGTTCACAGTCAAATAAACCGTGTTAGTGTTGTTTTCAAGTCATACTTGCATGCTAATTTTGATAGAATATTTAAAGTAACATAGTAAACAACATAGAGACTTCTAAATGAACGAATGTGCGAATATAAAACCAACTTTACCTCTATAGGACCGTCATATGCATCGCCTTATCCATAATTATGTGCAATATAAAACATAACTGCTATTTTGTTGCACTGTAGTTGATTATTTTGTGCATTATAGTATTTTGTGCACAATAATTAGTTAATTATACTGTTCATTTGTTTAAATAGTTCATGTAAAGTGAAATGCTTGCATTAATACTGGAAATATTACTTGAATATGCAAATTATCGGACACTGAGACAAAGTTTGTAAAGTAAATGTCTTTATATTATATTGTGTTCTGTTTAAGCCAGTATTGGTAATAATGTATATTTTATATATTTTGTTCCTTTTCTAAGGTTATCAACCTATTGCTACTACTACTGTTACACCGCTACAGTGTTGTATTATTGGACAAACTAAATGCTTGTCAAATCTGACAAACTTGAAAATACAAATGCTGAAACAGCTTTGGAGTTGTCCCCTGTTATTGGCTGAAGCTCTTTCGAGTTAAAAGCAGATACTGATGTGTGAAACCCATAATAACTCGACAATGTCTGCAGCTTAGACCGGAAACAGTGGGAAAGATTGATTGGTTAAGTAATTTTGATTTAATTGACGATTTGATTTGTAAATATTCCAAAAAGCAATTACTCCCAATGCTGTATGTCTGGGATATATGGGAAAATGGTGCCAGGTTATTATTATTAAAGATATGCTGAAGTTGTGTGATTCCCTTATCTGCCCGTGTGCGAAAGTTCAGTGGCTACTTGTTAGCTAGGAAATCAGGATTATTCCACATTGGGGCGTATTTAAATGATGTGAGTGGGGAATTTGTGACCTGATGGAATTTGCTAGAGTTGGGGTCAAGTCCACCTTTGTCGAGTCCAAGTCCTTAACCAGTCCAGTCCAAAAGGGGTCGAGTTGGACTTAAGTCCGAGTCCTTAACATCCGAGTCGAGTCCGGCCGAGTTCACACAGTCATAATACTCACTCATTAATTTTCTTTTGGCTTAGTCCCTTATTTATCAGGGGTCGCCACAGTGGAATGAACGACCAACTAGTCCAGCATATGTTTTACGCAGCGGATGCCCTTCCAGCCGCAACCCATTCACTCTTATTCACACACACACACACTCACAAATCTTGGACATTTTAGTAAATTCAATTCCCCTAAAGCGCATGTGTTTGGACTGTGGCGGAAACCGGAGCCCCCGGAGGAAACCCAGGCCGACATGGGAAGAACACGCAAATTCTACACAGAAACACTCCTGGCTCAGTAGGGACATGAACCAGTGACCTTCTTGCTGTGAGGCAACAGTGCTGAGCACTGAGCCATGGTGCCACCAAAGTTAAAAAAAATTTAAATAATAGTAATAAAATGATAATAAAAATAATAAATTAAATAAAAATTTCAATTAACAATTAAACTGTTAAATTAATATTTTAAACTTTTGATACATTTTACAAAAGGGCTTGAATTTTTTTTTAACTTGCTTCAAATTAATATGAAAATAGGAGAATATATGTATGCTATGATGCAGAAAGGAGGATGAAGAGTCGGGGAGGTAAGATTAGGCCTAAAACAGTTCACGATTCAGGTCTAAAAAGACAACAGATAATTCACATTCATTCATTTTCTTTTCGACTTAGTCCCTTTATTTAATCAGGGGTCGCCACAGCAGAATGAACTGCCAACTTATCCAGCATATGTTTTACACAGCGGATGCCTTTCCAGCTGCAACCCAATACTGGGAAACATCCATACACCCATTCACTACAGACAATTTAATTAATCAATTCCCCTATAGCACATGTGTTGGGACCGTGGGGGAAACCAGAGCTCCCGGAAGAAACCCACGTCAACACGGGGAGAACACGCAAACTCTACACAGAAACACCAACTGACCCAGCCGTGGCTCGAACCAGCGACCTTCTTGCTGTGAGGTGACAGCACTACCCACTACACTACCGTGCAGCCCACAGATAATTCTATAAAACATTTTTTTTTGTATCTTACGAAATTATCAAATTAAATTTAATATTCTTGCAAAAGACTTCTTAAATGATCTTAGTATATCACTCCAGCTGTGTCTTTGTGCTCCAGTTACATTTAGGACAAATTTATGTTATTTATTTAGAATATTAATTGTATAATAATATTAATAATACGTTTATTTATTTAAAATAAATCAAAATATTTTAATTTATTTGTTTATAAAAAACATTATAAATAAATGGTGGGCGGAGGGCTTTTGAAGATAGGTCATGGTCCTGGTCCTCAGTTTAAAAGACAGTGATGACATCAGCATACAACTATGCATAATTCTGAATAATTTCTAAATGAAACTATGAGATGATTAATTATGCTATACTCATATTCTTGCACTTTGTCATTGACTACATATAAATAGACTATTTTCAAATCAGAAATTTGTCATTATCAGATTCTCTCTTGCATATTCAACATGTAGGGCAGATACACTGCCACTCACAATCAGTAAATGTTCATTCTCACACAGAAGACTCACACTGTGGACACAGGCTCACTCAATCTCTCCAATGTCTCTCATCATAATATTACCTGGATATTAATTTTTACACAACCTCATTCTATCTTTAAAAAGATTATAATATTGCTTGAATTTGTTGACTTAGTCCAGTGATGATCCATTCTGAATGTTGACTGAATTTAAATATAACTCTATATTAAATCCATTTGTGCTTATATAGACTTAATATGCAACTAGAAGCAAGATCATTATTACAACATTTTAGCTATTCCATTATTTAATTACTGTAATTGTACACACTCTTTATACTTTCCTAACTACCCCCCAAAATCAGAAGCTGATCTGGGATCTGCGATGAGTTTATTATAAGGAACCCGTCCGTCAGTCAGCATGCAGGCTACACTGATTCAGAAACTGTGACGATCGACGCACCGCTTTAATGGCAAGAAAGTGAATGCAGATGTTTTTATATTCATTGTAACGTGCTTTCAAGTCAAAAATAAAGCGAAAGCTAAATTCTCTTGAACAGCTCTTGCAGTTCTATCACTTTTGAGATCGGCTGTGTTGACGGTAATTTCACTTTGCATAGAAATATTAAACATGAGGGGGAAGTAATGGAAAATGAAACGGAATGATAGTGGGATGTCATTGCAGGAAAACTTTGAATATTATGGAGTCTGGATTTGAGAAGCCCTGGCCTAAATCAAGCGCTGAACGCATCTTTCTCTGGCCCGGAGCCAAAGTGCAAAACTTTAAATCTGGCAGTTCTTTGCGGATATATTGACACCAATATAAACAACAAAACAGTATCTTCAGTATATATAAACATCGTCCCTATGATATGAATATACAATTCAAATAAGCTCTTACCTATCTTTGTTTTCTTTCAACACATCGGTAGAAGACAAACTATTGCTGATTTTGAAGACATTATTGTCCTAGACCTAGCCACGCTGATATGGCTATTTTTGGTTAGACGTTTAAGGTAAAGATGTGCTGCTGCTGCCTGCCAGTGCGGTGGCGGAAATAAATGCTGGCAGCCAGAGAGTTAGCTAAATTCTTGTTATAGTTCCACACTGTTATTTATTAATTTTTTATCTCTTTATTTGTGTTCTGAATGATGTGGACTCGTGATATTTCTGTAGGGTTGTCAATTTAATTCTTGGGTTCATGTTTAAGTAGAATTTTGTTATAATTTAATCTAGAGATTTGAACCAGGTATGTGTAGGTTGTATTCGAATCATTGAAAATAAATAGTTTACTTTTAGGAGTATGGACATTTTGGTTACTGATATTCTGCCCATGATGGATAGTGGTAAGTTTATCCAACACTGAAGATCGTCATCTTTTTTTTTTTAAGTAATAGAGTATAGTTGAGGGCAAACAACTCTGACAGCCTGGGGGAACATTAAACCCAAATATGTGATGTAGTTGGTGTACAGAGGGATTTGTGGTGTTTGGGATGTCACATCCACACTGGTGGAATTTAATAGGCGTATAGCAGACTTATTCTAGTGGATTGAGTATTCAGAAATATTTGAGAAAGTGTCAATAAGTTTTATTGTTTCTTGTAATGATGTTTGTGGATTTTGTAAGTATAATAATATGTCTTCAGCGTAAAGACTTATTTTGTGGTGTATGTTTATTGTTTGAACTCCTTTGATGTAGATGTTTTGACGAATAGCTGCTGCAAGTGGTTCGATGAATATGGTGTGAAGTAACTCATGGGCATATTGCAATGGTCAACACGAGTTGAATCTGAAATCTTGGGCAAGTGCCAGATTGTCTCAGTCATTGAACTGGCTTGAGGGCCTTATACATCACGATAACAGAGGATCAATTGATTGACTATTTTGACCAATACTCTGTACGCAGATGTTCAAAAGACCCTTCAACCAACTTAGCAAATGACAATGGGGCTTTACAGGATTTTCAGCGGGAACCGCCTCACGAGACTTTTGAATGACTCCTCTACATGGTCATGTGCTCGCCTTGGGCACATCCAGCCAGATGTACAATTTCGTAGAGACAAAGAGAAATAATGCATACGAACAAAAGACAATCTCTTAAAATGTTAGAACTAAGGCAGATGTATTTTTAAATAATATGCCCTAGTTTTCCTCATATGCTGTTTATTCCAACCAACCAGGCTAATCAATGTGTTGTTTTAACCCTTATAGCAGATTAAAATGATCTGTATATGTCTGAAATGTATGATGTCTGGTATTGAACAAAAGCTAGTGACATTTGCAATACATTGGTGTAAATGAAAAACTAGTAGCACAAACAGTATTCGTCTTGTAACCTTTGATGTGATATAGTCACAAAACTTACCACGCGAATTCTACATGCAGTCTGTTAATTATTGACCCTTTCTACAATGGTATGGGGCATGGCCCCACCCCTCATGGCAACTGCTCATTGGAAGACAGTGCCATGGGGATGGACCAAACCAGGTCACTTAAAACACCCTGCAAGAAACTTTGCTTTTTGCATTAGCTGGCTTGCACATGCTATTGCTTTCTGCCCCCGTTCGCCTGCTCGGACACTGCGCCGCCACGCGATTGGGTCACCACGAACTCTCCATGCAAACCTCTTAAGTTTCGGGACCACCAAAACCGCACGAACTTCCGCAAACCGACTCTCAGCAGTCCGTCACCTCGGTAACCCAGAACGACCCACTCACGAGCGAGGGAATCCCAAGGACGTCACAGAAGCCACAAGCCAATCAGGAGCACCGCGTTTCCCCGAGGCCAGCCGGCGAGGGAAATCGACTTCAGCAAAAAGGGCGCAAGTACCACAAGCTAATGTTGTCTCTTGCTGATCTGGTGCAGATTGATCTTAAGCAGTTAAAGATAAGCCATGTCTCTGCTTTTGTGGTTTCTCAGGTGTTATTCTAAGATCTTGTAAGAAGTATCAGAATTAGTTTGGGACGGTTGTTCAACTCATCTTACATCCTCTGAACTTCCTCTATGTGTATGTGTGAATGTGTGTGTGCGTTTGTTTGTTGTTTGCTTATTACGTAGTTAGTTTCATGTATCGTAGTGTAGCTCAATAAATCTTTGTTCTCAGTTTGTAAGAACTGTGTTCTTGTTTATGTGCTTCTAAGTCATACCTCGAGCTGTAGATCTTGTTACCTTGCTAAAAGTTAACCCAATACTGTGTTATGTTATTATCATTGGCCACGTAAATAATATTAACAAGATTGGTAAGATACGATGTCTTCTATTTGCAGGACAAATGGTAGATAAAGAGTGAATCTTTTAATCTGATTCAGTCGAATCTTAATTGAGTCGAATCAATGATTCGAATCTTTAAGAGACAGTTCATTGAAATGAGCTAATAAATCCCTGATCGATCTTAAAACGTAGGTTGATCCCATATATATATATATATATATATATATATATATATATATATATATATATATATATATACACACACATACATACATACATACACACACACACACACACACACACACACACAAACATGTTTGTGTAACGTTTTCAATGTCAATGATTCATTTTCATTCTTTACTATTACCATCTTTACTTTTCCAAATAATTTAAAATGTTTCTCAAAATAAAATATATTGTGCTCAAAAGGAAAAGGGTTTTGTTTTTTACCCAGACATTTAAAGAGAATATATTTTAGAGCAGTAATCACAATATTGAGAAACTGATTTTTTTCATCCAAGGTTATCATACCGTCAGAATCTTATACCGGCGCATGTCTACAATGGAAAACACAGGAGAAATTGTATTAGCCTCGACCAACAGATCAATAAAACAGAACAGTTTTTTATTGGTTTTTAATAAAATTCTGGCAGTAATTTGGGAAAGCTTGCATTTGACTATTACCACCAAAGCACCAATGGTTTAGAACAATACCTTTCTAACGAGACCATACATATATCCACAGCAAAACATAAGCAAATTAGACGTTAACACCCACTCCAGCCATTAAGAGTTCAGATCAGTATTCATGTAAGAACAACAAAGTGCTAACGAGACTATTCATACCTCCATCACCCAGCAACATTAGCTAATTAATAACATTAACACCCACTCCGGCCAACAATTGAGAGTATAGATCTGTGTTCATGTAAGAACAAATTATGTTTCAATAAATTTTGTATGTACAGTATATATGTGTATTATTAAAATATATTTTGTTCTTACATGTATGTAACAATATAAGAATAATATATATTAAAATACATTCAACATCCAAACTGGCAGCTTACATACAAAGCACTTCACTTTAAAATATTTAACTTAAAATGGCAAATAACTCAGGAAACCACTCGAGAGGTCTCCATGACCTCTGACCTGGCTGGGTAGATCCTGAGGAAACAAATCATTTGGCATACAGAAAAACAATCATGCACATATTACTCCAGATTTACTTTAAAGAGAGATGACACCATGGTCATCATATGATCTAGACTCTTAACCATTCAACTTTATTAATAATCATAAGACATAAGAAAGGATATGTGTTCCTCTATCCTGGAGCAGACATCTACCAGAAAATCAGATATTCTATTTCATTTATTGTATCTATCACCAAACTAAGTATAAATCTACTTTAAAATGTGTTACAAGTCTCTTTTTTTATTTGAATTTCAAGACCCTAACACATACTCTTATAATTATATACTTCATCAGAAATCACTATTCACTGTAAGACTGTTCATATCTTCATCATGCTCTTTCAGGAGGTTTTAACAACACAATCTTACAAAGCAAATGTATAAACAATTTTATTGACAAGGTTTTTATTTTTTCATTTAATTGTCTTATTTAAAATTACACACACACAAATATATATAAAACCATATAATCGATTATTACTGAAAATTAAATATATTTTTATTTTAGGTTTTATCTTTAAATAAAAAAGCTCATTCCTTTGTTCCTGTACCTGGAGTTGGGGTGGGCTGCAGTAAACTCCAAACCTTCACAAAGCTGCTCTTTGTCTTTTCATTCTATAACATGTTGTTTTATTATCCACACAGATCCTTTCACAGCAGCATGTTTTTCCTCTGCCCTGTGTGCAAAAAGGCTCCTCACTCTCTTCCTGGGCATCTCGGGGAGGTGTGTATGAGGAACAGCACAAAGGCAGAGATCCAGGCAGTCGTCATAGAGGCCAAAAAGGAGTTGTCCGAATTCTGTCACAGAGGACGTTTCTGGGAGTTTGGAAAAATTCGTGACATATTGGACTCTACTAATCCTCTGGCCAGGTTTGTAACTTCTCTGATTTGATGTATCTGGCTTCAAATCAAACATCTACACATTAATAAATCTGCATTTTTGGTATTGTTTATTTGACCCTATTTTATGTTTCTTGTTTTAGGATGATTGCGGAGATGCAGTCAAGGGGTTTGGTGATTAATAACTTACCTTCACTCCTCCCGGAACCAGCTCAATCGACTACATCTTCTGTGTCTCAAAGCTCTGGAGAAGGTGCAGAAGGTCCAGTTGAGCCTCCAAATGAGCCCTTATCTGACGAGAGCTCTGGAGAGTACTATCAGAGGTACAGTTTCACATCGGCATTCACAAAAAATAAATGTACACTGTGGATATGATTTCTCTTAAAAGACACAGTCGTTTTGATCACCTGCTGTTTATTGTTTTTATTTCAGCACTGTTGGACCGAAGTGGACCTCTTCTGTGAGGGTGGAAATGGTCAAAAAAGGCTTATACAATAAGCACTCCATTGATCACCCCCTTCTAGCAGGATTTAATAAGGACCTGCACATTGACCTAGGACATAAAAACAGCAAACAAGTAGTAAGTTAATTAAATGAGTGAAGGTATACATGCAAAAAAATGTACATACAGGTCTTGTTTTATGCAGGAGAGTTTATTTAATTGTGAAATGTGTCATTTCAGGTGGAAACAGTGTCCAGGTTCTTACATTACATGGACCCCACTGAGCCAAACTTGATGTTTGTTCGTCAGGTGGAGAAAGTGCGAGAGTACTTTAACATCTTGTCAGATACAAAGCTCTCAAAATGGACAGTGTTCAACTACTGGAAGAGTCTCAAGAGGTCGGTAATGTGGAACAACCACAAGTTTGCCATATACGTGTTAACTAATAATGTCAGCTGTGCTGTGTTCTGACTGTAACAACCTAATTTTGATCTCTTTTCAAGGTATGTCTTTTGTAGCAATGAAGAGAATGATGTCTCTATTATTGAGGACATACAGCCTGGGCCGGATATTGGCTCTTTTGCTGGAGTGACGTATCAGGCGTCCGTAATTGAACTTCATGGGATGGCACTGGCAACTTTCTTCATGTGCGTCAATGCACATGGCTTCATGTTGCTTGTTCTTATAAAAAAACAAATGTCCAGGTCTAATGCCACTGGTCGAAACAAAAAACAGCAATAAAAACAAACAAACAAACAGACATTTTTAAAGTAACATGGAAACAAAAAAGACATACAAGTGTCAAAGGTCACCGAATACAATCTTATTTACATTCATATTTATCTTTGATAAAATGTTGCTATATAAAATTTTGTTAAGGGTTACGTGACAAAGATCAACGGGCTCCAAACATATATAAAGTAAAATCACCACAATGAAATTAAAACAATACTTTTCTTCTCAACCATTTACCCCAGTATGCAGAATTTTATAGTCTTGTTGTCTCCAGGTAAATGTCAGTACTTCCATGTCATACACCTCTTTAACAATATCATACCATTCGCCTATAGATGGAGGATCTTCCTTGAGCCATTTCTTTGTAATGGCCTTTTTGCTAGTTGTTAGTAGTGTGTTTAGAAGATACACATCATTTTTTTGGTATTTCTGCAGAGTAAATTCCCAGGTACATAGTTTTAAAATTACATTGCAGATTCAATCCCATTATTGCATTTATCTCTTTATTTAAATCTTGCCAATAGGTGTGTATAATATTACAGTCCCAAAATATGTGGAAATGATCTGCCAATACATTTTCTCCAGCATTCACCATTTCTTGATCTCTAGTTTGAAAGTCTTTGATTTTAGGTGTTATAAAGAACCTGATTACATTTTTCCAAATAAATTCCCTTCATGAATCTGAATTAACTGTGATCATATGTGTTTCCCAAATAGTTAACCATTCCTCATTTGTTATTTTTATATTGGCTTCCCTTTCCCATTTCTGCTTTATATACATTGGTGAGTGTTGGGGAACAATAGTCTGTTACGGAGGGCGAAGAGAGGGATGAGAGGAAAAAAGAGAAGAAAAGGAGGAAAAAAGAGAAGAAAAAGAGAAAGAAGAAAAGAAAAAGGGGCGAAAGAGGGAAAACATTTTTTCATTTAGTTTTTAATAATTTATTTACAGGTAAAAAAGTTACTCTGTACTATTAACATTTGATTAATACTACATATTTTATTGGCTTTTTTATTTTAAATATATTTGCTTTTAGGTACATTTCTGCTAAGTATTTTGCTAAGTATAGAGAAACTACAAATTAGTTTCTTTATTGAAACATTATTTTCTGGACTATTTCATTTTGTGCCTATTTAATTTTTTGAATTATACTATGGCACACACACACACACAACCAACTAAAGAAACAAGCAGAGAAACAGTTAAAATGACCAAACATTTATTTAAAATTAGTCATAGCCAATTATTTACATTTACAATATAATAGCTCAACAGCAGTGCAAACAAGTGCAAAAGAAGAGAAAAAACACACACATAAATAAAGCAATTTACATAAATAAATGTTTCTTGGAATAAATAAAAATAATACAAAATGTGCAAATAAATTAAACAAAAATAAATAACAAAATGAAATAAGCAAAGATAACTTCAACTGTAAAATAAATGATAAAAACAAATAAATTAGAAATTTACATTTTTTAAAATTATAATTTAAAGTAAAAAAAAACTACAAGTAAAACAAAAGACCCGTGAAAATATTTAAATGTCAATATTAAAAATAAACACTTCAGGAAGTGCCCAGGTCTTCTGAAACATTTTTATTATTTTTCTCCTTTTTTAATTCTTTCCAACCACTGCTCCTTCGGCAATGCCTCTACAGAGGGGCAGTATTTAATGCCCTTGTACTGGCTGTATCCAGTCTCCGCTGTTCTAAACTGCCCACATTTCTTACATGTATTATGCTGTACTTTGCGGGTCAGTTTACGAACGGGAGCGACAGCAGTACCAGGGGCAGATGGAATGGCAGGAGGGGCAGAAGGGAGGCCAAACCCAAAAGCCGGTGGAGCAGAAGCCAGCATAGACCCCTGTGAGGCCACTGGCATCAGCATGACCAGTTGAGTCCCTGGTGGTGGAGCAGGAAAAAGTTGCCGTTGGGCTTGCTGGATCTGAGCAGGTGGCAAAGCTGGTGGGTCTGACAAAATGGTCCTTTTTCTTTTTAGTTTAGCCTGGCCCACAGTGCTGCTGGGCAAGTGGTACTGGTGACCCGGGCCTGGCTGAGGTGGTGGAGATGGGGGGCGCACATTGGCAGGCAATAGGGGGTCAGCCGCCACAGACAAGTGGCTTGGAAGTTGCAGCCCCTGCATCACAACTGCAGTGTCCTGCTGTTTAACTTTTTATTATACCACTGTACCAGGGTGGTGTGACTCACATCCACCAGTTGAAGGTTAGTCTGCTTCATCACTATAGCATTGGCCAGAATGTTGCGCCTGATTTTTCTGTAGTCTGCCAGGATGAGATCCCATTTGGACACTGTGCCGGTCCCCTTCTATTTGGGTGTTCTATGTATGGCACAGAGCCTGACAAAAATGGTCTCAACCAAGTGACAGCAATCTGGCCACTGTGCAAGTGGGGCAGAGGTGGTCAGGGCATGCCTCTTCAAACTCTCCACTCCTGGGGTAAACTCCTGTCTCTTCTTCGGGGACCTAAACCTCCCAGTGTCCAGCTTTGCTTGATGCCTGGCTGCAAACACCACCCTCTGCTTGTCATAGTCCAGCAGGTTCTGCCAAAGAGCAACAATATTGCTCACCTAAGCAGAGAAAGCAGATAATACATGCCAAATGAGAAAGCAAAATGTGCAAAAGGTAAGCAAGTATGACAAGTTAAAGAGTGAACAAATAGTGGGTTTATATTCCTTACCTGCTAGTTGGTGAGGACAAGGGAGGGCTGATTCCTCAGGTCCACAAGATACTCTGCCAGGCTGTCCACTCTGTCCATACCTGGTACACCTGAGCCATCCACAGCCTAAAAAAATTAAAATAATAATTATAATACACACACACATAACAAACATAGGCACAAAACATAGATTGTAGATGCGTAAACATAGATAGGTTACAAGATATTTACATACACCAGACTCAGATGTCGATGTGCTTTGCTGCAACATGGAGGCAGCAACCAGGGTGGCAGAGGCATCAGGCTGGGTGGAGGGTTCAGTAGGTTGGGTGGAGTGGGCAACAGGCTGGGAGGAGGCATCAGAGAAGATGGTGATTGCAGCAGGTTGGGAGGAGGAAGCATGCTGGATGGAGGAGGCAGGGGGTTGGGTGGAGCGTGCAGCAGCATCCAGGGCAGTGGAGACAGCAGACTGGGTGGAGGCAGAAGCAGGATAGGCAGTGGAGGCAACAGCCAGGGCGGTGGAGACAGCAGACTGGGTGGAGACAGTAGCAGGATAGGCAGTGGAGGCAACAGCCAGGGCAGTGGAGACAGCAGACTGGGTGGAGACAGTAGCAGGATAGGCAGTGGAGGCAGCAGCCAGGTTGGTGGAAACAGCAGAGGAGGTGGCAGTCAGAGTGGTGGAGGCTGGAGGGTGGATGGAGGAGGTCGCAGCCAGGTCGGAGAAGGCTGGAGGACGGATAGAGGAGGTAGTTGCTAGGGCGGTGGAGGCTGGAGGATGGATAGAGGAGTTAGTTGCCAGGGCGGTAGAGGGAGCAGGGTGGATGGAAGAGACAGCAGCTTGGGTCGTGGCAATGGGCTGAGAGGAGGGCAGGAAGTGAGAGGAGATGGAGAAGTTTGGGTCATCGGAGAGACTTGGCACAGTTATATCATATACTTCGTCCTCCCCGAAGCCCTCATCTTCTTCCCCACCTTCATCCATATCCTCCAACATTTCCTCTGTCTCCTCCGAGTCTGGGTTCAATGTCATGGGCTGTCCAGTCTGACTCAGGAGGTATTCAACACCAAGCAGCTCTCCTACAAATGGAGAACAAAAAGACACAGACATATATGACTTATCATATTTAAAGCATTCCATAATAATACTACAAAGACTTTCAATAATATCTAGACTTCTGTATTTGCCACTCACCGCATGGTTGACTTTGGTGATGCAAATAATAAAAAAATAAATAACAATGAACACCCCCAAACCAAAAGTATTATGCCCATAATTAAGTGTAGGACATACTGGTGTATTGGGCAGGAGGCCTGAATGTTGGTATAAAAGCCCAACCAAACACCTTCAGGCTGTTGGTGTTGACAGAGTGGGCCATATCCCCGGAGTGTGTGAGAAGGGATGCTGGCTCGCTGGTCACAGCCGCAGTCCCTCGATCCTGGTTCCACCTGTTCTGGCCTTCCAGGAGGTATAGTTGAAAATTCAGTGCATTGGCACTGGTTCCTAGCAGAAAAAAGCAAATTAATAAAAAGGCACACATTTCTACATTTTAAAAATTATTTAAAAGTTCACACATGTAAGATACCAACCTGGAATGAACCTGTTCAGGTGTCAGTGAAAAGACTCCAGGGATGTGGACCCTCTAGCACACCGATATTTTGTCAGGATGACCCCAGACTTTGTGGTGGTGCCTACCTCTGTATAGAGTGGCACTCCAGGCACATCCTGGATGCATCTGACAGGACGTTTTTGAACACGCCAGATGTGCTCCATGCGCACCTCATCCATTAAGGGCACACCCATAAGGTCCCTCCCATTTGCTCCCCCGAGTTCCTGCAGCAGCCTCTCAATCAGGCATATGGTGTCTTCCTCGCCACGCATCCTCCTGCGGCAGTAACGGCTAAGATCCTTTTTGGTGATGCTTCTGTCCACCATGTCATCACTTATAGATGGCACACCCTCCTGCATCAGCTGTTTTTTCTAGCCTGCCGCAATAGGGTGAGATCTCCTGCATCCCACTCAAAGATACAGGCGGACAGGCATCCCATAAAGGTGGGGTATAGCGGATGGGCATCAGTGGTGCAGCCCACAGCCAACTGCCTCATAAAATGCCAGATCACCCACACCCTTATGTTATCACCCACCCACAGCCTTATGTGAAGATCTAGCCATTCTCCAAACCTATTCTGCAACTTACTGGTCGCTCCCTCATTTATGCAGCAGCCACAGTCCACATAGAGCAGCATTGGGGGTGGAACAGCTGCCTGGCGGTACCGCTCCATGACACCAGCCACCATTCTGTTCAGCCCTGGCCCCTCTTGCACTGTCAGGACACTGGTCAGAATCTGGCCAATCTCATGGAGGTCACTCAGAGTGCTGTCCCACGTCCATGACCAGCCAGCTTCTTTGTGATCTGGAATTTATAAATGTAGCAAAGCATTTATGTTCACAGACAACAATAATAATATGGCAATAATATAGAATTTTGAGAGTCAGTGATGCATTACCTGTTTGGTAGAATCCATCTTTAATATAGTCCCAAAGATGGATGTGATGCTGGCCTTAATGTGGTCTAGCCAGGAGAGGATGTCCCTGCCATACACTGAGAGTAGCCAACGACTGGTGGGGATGTCGATGGGCTCTGGAGGCTCCTGGCAGGCCACGGGAAAAAGGCTGGGTCGATCAACAAAGTCAGCACACTCTCCAAGATAGTGTGCCAACCTCTTCAGCCATTCCTCCCCATGGTTTTCTCTCAGCTGCTTCACCAGTCGAGCCGGACTGTTGCCCAATGTCCTGTCCCCGAGCAACCTAATGACACGGATGTCACAGGCATACCTGAAATGCGCATTGTTGCTGTAGTTAATAGCAGGTAATTATTGGAGGGTCAGTGGTTTGGGTCTACATAACTACCACATTTTCTACTCTGCTATACTTACTTGCAGGTCAGAATTAGTCTGAACATTTTCTGGTGTGGCAGGTCAAGCTGGTCGCGGACAATCTGACTTGTTGACAGATAGTTCAGAGAACACACAGTGCACCTGAGTGTCTCAGTCAACATCAGGTAGTATCTGTCAATGTCCAGGACCTTTCGAGCCCTCTTGTGGACACCATAACCTGTCAGATTCTTGCCACAAGTTGGGCAGGAGAACCTCACCTTCCACAGGTGGTAGGGCATCCACACAATTAACCTGCAGGACTATGCTAGAAACATTCTGAAGCTAGTGGTATGTACATCCTGTCAAAAACATACTAAAAGGTTTTAAGCAAGCATTAATTACACAGAAAATATTCACCATTGACAAACTTAGAGGGGGCCTTAGGAAAGACCATGGCACTGAAGCCTCAGACTGTGCACCAGTGGTGCCAGGAGCAGTGTTTGAAGCCTCAGACTGTGGGCCAATGACGCCATGAGCTGTGTCTGAAGCCTCAGACTGTGGGCCAGTGGCGCCAGAAGCTGTGTCTGAAGCCTCAGACTGTGGTGGTGCAGTGGGAGACTGGGTGTAAGTGGCAGGCTGCAAAAAAAAAAAAGATTTTTAAAAAAGCACTAATAAAAATATATATTTGTTGCATTATCATTAATGCCTTTTAAATATATCACCTTACTGGTGTGAAATACACAATTGCAGGTCCTGGATCCCCCAAAGAGGGTGGTCTGTCCGCGGGCATGCATGGGACATTTCTCAATCTGAAAAGATAGATTTGAAAGATCTGAGGATTCTTTCTAACCTCTGTGTTTTGCTTCGAATACTTTAATTAATCATATCATTATTTAGAAACATTCTTCACCTAATTTAATCACATATTTATTGTTTTTGACATTGTGTACTTATTTTTCTATTCTATGTTTATTTATTTTCATGATTAGGAGATAAGAGTTTTTAATGTCAAAGCACTGATATTGTTTGCACCATTGCCAACCAATCTGCATACTACATATAATGTCATAAAGTATAAGTAATTTTGCCTTACCTTCTGATAAATGTCATACCACTTCCTCCGTCTTGGAGCTGGTCGATTGCCTGCTCCAGAAGGCCAAACACCAGAGCTGGCAAAGACTCTCAACCTGGCCATCCACTCCATATCACCCATGGCCTTGTGGCTTTTTTGCTTAGTGCTCATCTGAACATAAAATGTAAATAAAACTTAAGTGCATTATTTACAATACTGTAGCCTGTTGCCTGAAACAAGCGAAAGAAAGATCACATTTCCCAGGTAATTTCTCTGCTATGGTAAAGGGATAGTACTAAAAACATATTAATTAATAGAAACATGAAATATATAATTAATTGATAATGTTATCAGATGGGTAATTATAACACGATAACACAATAGTAAACATTATAATAAACATTTAGGTTCAAAAGACAGACATTTTTATTATTCACTGTAGAATGACTGTAACACATTAGTTATAAATAACTATAATTCATATAGCTAATTATCATTTAGTAGCAATATCATTTATGGGTACACCATTGTAGTAACAGTTATAAATCATACAAACATAATAAACATTTAGCAACAAAAGGCAGGCAATTACAGCTTTTAATTTATTCTTACAATTCATTTAGCTAATGAATATTTAGCAGAAAAAGCCTATATTTTTGTGTAAACTTTATTTTGTTTTTGGCTAAGAAATACAGGGGGAGGGAGCTGTTGACGCGTCGAGAAACGTTTTGATAAACACATCCAAACAACTGTATATACAGTATATATGCATGTATATATAGATACAGTTATTAATTTAAACACACGATCGAACAAAATCAATGATTTGTGCAACTGTATCAAAAGTCTGCAATGTTAAACAGGGTGCGAGGTCGTGAACTTTGACACCATGCACGTGAATTTAGGGTAACTTTTGTTAAAGTTCTTGTCATAAAATTATAAATCAGCATCAGGAGGCCAAGACTGACATAACAAAAGACTACAATCGACAAAACAACTTCTATCAGTAGATATAGACGTTGACAAAAATAACTTACCTTGATCGGTTATATGATGATGTGCTCTCGTCAGAAGACAGCGGAGTTGTCATTCATTTGCACGCGATGCGATTGGCTCTCATCCATTCTCACAATGGAGAGCGAGAGCGCGATTGGCTACCATCCATTCTCACAATGGAGAGCAAGCGCAACGATTGGACGAGGAGAGAGACCGAGACAGACGATCCTGATCCAGGTAGCGCAACTGAGACTCAGACTAATCAATCCAACTGTGGTAGAAACGCTGAACTTTGTCATGATAGGTATCCAGGTGAATCCAAATAAAAGCTGCCGAAAAGAGAAAGAGAGAAAGGTAACAGAAACATCCAACATGGGGCTCAAACCCACAACCCTGAGATTAAGAGTCTCGTGCTCTACCGACTGAGCTAGCCAGGCTTCTAATACTCTCATTCTAGTCACTGTTTTGATCAATACCTTCCCTACCTGTGTAAAGTTTGATGCTGTTTTTAAGTCAACTGGAATCAGTAACTTGGCCGATACAGGCACTGGACAACAAACTTCTGCTGAATCCTAATGTCCTCTTGTAACGCTAGACAGCACGTGGCCCAGGATCATTGCCCAGTGCACGTGTTAGCAGTTGCAAGGCAGAGAAAAGATTAGTTCGTCCCGGGGTGGGCTCGAATCACCAACATTTCAGTTAACAGCCGATCTCGCTAACTGATTGCACCACAGAGACTCAGACTAACTAATCCAACTGTGGTAGAAACACTGAACTTTGTCTCTATAGGTATGCTCAATGAATCCAAATGAAAGCTGCCGAAAAAGAGAGAAAGGTAACAGAAACACCCAACTTGGGGCTCAAAACCACGAGCCTGAGATTAAGAGTTTCATGCGCTACAAACTGAGCTAGCCAGCCTTGTGAGATGTTTCTGATAAATTTATTCTAGTCACTGTTTTGATCAATACCTTCCCTACCTGTGTAAAGTTTGATGCTGATTTTAAGTCAACTGGAATAAGTAACTTGGCCGATCCAGGCACTGGACAACAAACTTCTGCTAAATCCTGATGTCATCTTGTAACGCCAGACAGCACGTGGCCCAGGATCATTGCCCGGTGCACGTGTTAGCAGTTGCAAGGCAGCAAAAGCCTTCAATCGTCCCTGGATGGGCTCAAAGCAACAACCTTTCGTTTAACAGCCGAACGCGCTAACCGATTGTGCCACAGAGACTGAGATTTACCACACCAACTGTGGTAGAAACCCTGAACTTTGTCTCACTTGGTCTGCAGGATGAACCCAAATGAAAGCTGCCGAAAAGAGAGAAAGAAAGGTAAGAGAAACACCCAACGTGAGGCACGAACCCACGTCACTGAGATTAAGTGTCTCATGCCCTCCGACTGAGCTAGCCGGGCTTGTGAGACACTCATTCTAGTCACTGTTTTGATCAATACCTTCCTACCTGTGTAAAGTTTGATGCTGATTTTAAGTCAACTGGAATAAGTAACTTGGCCGATCCAGGCACTGGACAACAAACTTCTGCTAAATCCTGATGTCATCTTGTAATGCCAGACAGGGCTTGTGAGATGCTCATTCAAGAGAAAGTCACTGTTTTGATCAATAACTTCCCTACCTGTGTAAAGTTTGATGCTGATTTTAGCAACTAGTGTGTATAATAACGCTGATTAAGGACATCCTTGTCTTATAGATCTGGAAATCTCAATGTAGTCTGTTAAAAATCCATTTATTTTAAAACAACTAAAAATATCTGTATAAAAACATTTTATCCACTTAATGAAATTCTCACCAAAGCCAAATTTCTGGATTAAGTCAAATAAATAGCTGTGCTCAGCTCTATCAAAAGCTTTCTCTAGGTCTATGCTGAATAAAAATCCTTTTTTATCTATATGTATCAGATTAAATCTCTTATACTTGTTATTGTGTCTGCTATATCTCTACCTATTACACCATAAGCTTGATTAGTTGTGATAAGAGTGGGAACTACCTTTATTTTTATAAATTATTTTAATCATTCCTTTCTTCATACTCTCACTCAACTCTCCTTTTTTAAAAATAGCAATAAAAAGATCTTTTAAAATTGGAATTAAAACATCTTTAAAAGTCTTATAAAATTCGGATGACAAACCATCTAAACCAGGGCTTTTCCCATTGCTTAACTGTGTTATAGCTTCATTTATCTCATCTTCAGTTATATCACTATCACACCGTTCTTTATCCTCTTCACTTACTTTAACCTTTATTTGATTCAATAAAAAATCCTTATCTTCTTCATGAACTCCTTTTCCCTTAAACAAAATTCCATAGAAATCTTTAACTGTTGTTAAAATACTTTCTTTATCTTTGACATTTTTCCCTTTTATTGAGACATTCTTTATCAAATCGGCTTTTTGTCGTGTTTTTTCTAAATCATAAAAGAACTTTGTACTTCTTTCTCCTTCCACTGTATTTTTCATCTTGCTTCTTATTCTAGCTCCTATACATTTTTCCTCTTCTACTTTTTTCAGTTTCTCTTCTAATATCACTATTCTCCTAATATCCATATTTCCTTCTGTTATCTTTTCCATTTCATTCTCCCATTCTTTGTTTAATTGTCTTTCTTTAGCTCGATTAGCTTTCTGCATTTTCTTTGAACATTCTATTGAAAATCTTTTGGCCTCTAATTTGACATTGTCCCACCACACACTTATTTCTTCATCATATAACTCATCATTTACACTATTAATAATAATATTTTCCATTTCAATTTTATAAAAATCATTCTTTAAGAGCTCTGTAATAAACACCCATACACCTGGTCCTCTTTCAACTCCACTGAAATCCATCATTACATACAAAAAATCATGGTCACTACAGCTAAAAATCTTGTAAAAAATCTTTGAAATAAAAGATTCTAATCTTCTTGTACATAAAACATAGTCTAATCTACTTTGTTTTAAAACTGTATTTACCCACTGCCTTCTTGAGTATTCTCTTTTGGCTCTATTTCTCTCTCTCCATACATCTACATATTTATGTTTTTCAATCATGTATTTCAGTTCTTTTCTTCCAACATCTGCTCTATAAACCATATAATCATCTACATCTATCCTTTCTAAAACAGCATTAAAATCTCCTAAGACAATAACATTATCCCATCCACTCATTAAAACACTTAGGTCCTTAAAAAAAGTAACTCTTTCCAAGTCTTGATTTGGAGCATGGATGTTACATATTGTTATTTCTTCACCCTTATTTATTATTTTAATAGTTAAGATCCTTCCATAGTTATCTTTAAATAAAACATCAAATGAGCATCCTATTCCTCTTCTAATTAATATTGCCAAGCCTTTTTTATTATTTGGGTCATTATTATACAATATTTCCCCGTCCCAACATTTTTTAAATTCATTAATAATTGTTTCATTCCATCCAGTCTCTTGTATACATATTATATCACATTTTTTCTGTTAAAGCAATTACATTTTCAAACTTCACTTTAGATGACAGCCCTCTTACATTAATTGAAACCAAACATAAGTTGTTCATTAGAAATATAGAAGAAAACAAGCCATCCAAACAAAAGAAAATCCAAATTAAACAAGCCATCAATCATCTGTAGTCTTCTTTATCTAAAATCTTAGATCAGTTCTGTCAGTTTTTAGTTTTGCTTTTGCTTCTTTTCGTAATTTCTGTTTCTTAAGCACTTGCTGAATATTTATTTGTACAGTTTTTCTGCGTCTTCTGTTTATGCTGTCTATTGTTCTGTCTTTAGTCCTAATATTTATTTCATCATTATCATCATCGCTTACCTCTTCCTCAATTCTGCTTTCTGTATTTTAACCTGCTGCTCCTTGTTCTTTTCCATGTCCTGTCCATCGTCTTTCATTAGATGTTGTGCCTCAGTCTCTACTGTATCTCCTTCATCCTCTTCACTCATAGCCTGCTCCTCTTCTTGTTCATTCAAACCATCCGCTGTTAAATCCTGTGCTTCATCCTCACTTTCTTCATTGCTTGATTTCTCCGTTGGTTTATGCATTTCCATCACTCCAGTGTCTTCCTCATCCGATTCACATCTGCACCACAATGTTGTCTTTTTGCAGCCTTGGCACCGTGGGGCTTTACAGTCCCGCGCAAAATGCCCCTGCTCCAGACATTCTCTACACACAAATTGTGGGCAGTCTTTTTTTTCATGTTCAGTACTTCCACATAATCTGCATGTTTTTATCTGCTGATCATGTATCACTCTAAAATATTTTGGTCTTTCCTCTGTATCAAATTTGACGTTGTAAGGAAGAGTCATGACTTCTTTCGGAAATTTCACCCTGATGAACCTTGTTCCGTCAGCCACAGTTGTTCCTGGATGATATCTTCTTCTTAGTGGGAGAATTGGAGAAACTCCCCAGTCCACAAGCTTTTGGATGATTTCACTATCTTGAATATAATTGGGTAAATTTAAAAAAGAAACCAATCTCTCAGTTGCGCAGAGTTTTGATATCTCACAGAATTGTTGGTTAATCATGAGTCCATCCATTAAATGATCACAGTCTGTTTCATTTTCCATTGTGAGTTCATAGTCAAAATTAGATTTTTTTCTCAGTCCAAACAATTTTCCAACTCCGGTCTTTCCTTCCACAGCCTTTATAATCATAACTACTGTGATATTTCCAGGATCTTTCACAGTCATTGTCAAAGTTGTTTCTTTTTTATATTGTCTCTGAAATCTAGCTTGACTTTTCAGTTTGTTTATCATCTCATTTCTTTGACTTGTTTGTTGGGTGTTTTCCAAACGTTCAGCAATTGCTTTACCTTTTGTTTGTTGTATTTCTCCACTTCCTCCTCTACTTGTGTCTGATCTGTTTTTCCTCCTTCTTGCCACAACAGTTGCCCATGTGTCATTATTGTCAATGTCCTTGTTTAAATCTCCTGAATTGCTATCTTCAGGAGTAGCTTTGTCCGTGCTGCCATAGTCGATATTCAGTTCCTGTTCCTTTGTCAAAGTGTCCATTATTTCAAAAGGTTTTAACCCCAAACAGATAACACTGTCTGGGGTTTAACTAAAACTAAACAAAATTAATATAACTTATTTTAAGCAAAATCAAGAAAAAACAATAAAGAAAATCAAAATGGGAGAGCCTTTCTCTCCCTACTGCCACCTCACACTTCCTTGAAAGCAGTGACTCAGTCAAACTCAAGGGGGCGTGCTCAGGGTGGTATGGCCGTAAGCGAGAGCAGCCGTCAAGAGTTAGCTATTTAAAAATAGGCGCAGCACCAGGAGCCGAGCTTGCATTGCTCAGCTTGCATTGACACAGCACCAAGAGTAACAAGGCCCTTGTCCCCTCAATTGTTTACCTGTTTTTTTTTTTTTTTTCTGTTTCTGCTCCGGGGCACCAACAGCTCTTGCTAATTTAAACCAGCCAAGTCACTGTACCCACTTTCCCCCGAATGGAATCAGTCCCTATCACTTAGAAGTCACCCAGCCAACTTGCAGCGTAATCTCTTCCACTTGTAAGTCTCTGAGCTGTAGCAATACCTAAGTGCTCTGATAAAACATGCATAAAAGAAACTATGGCTTTTAACCTCCTCTTGGAGAGAAGAGAGTCTTCGACCCTGGATCTCAGGGGTTCTATGGAGGGACTGTCAGGAATCCTGTAAGAGCATCCCATCCACACAACGTCTTGCTATAAAACAAAGCAGAATGTGTGGTGACGGAACTCCAGGTTGACAGAGCCTTGTCCTTGTTTCAAACAATGTGCTAACAAGGTGCTGAACGGAGTGCCAGTGGCACAAAGGATAACGCTTATGACTATGGATCAGAGGATTCTAGCTTAGCAATCGTAAACCCAGCCTACTTGATGCAAACGTCCCTACCAGGCCCAACCCTGCTTTTCTTCCGAGTTCAGATGAGATCAGGCATTGCCAGGGTGGTATGGCCGTAAGCGAGAGCAGCCGTCAAGAGTTAGCTATTTAAAAATAGGCGCAGCACCAGGAGCCGAGCGCAGCTCAGCTTGCATTGACACAGCACCGACAGTAACAAGGCCCTTGTCCCCTCAATTGTTTACCTGTTTTTTTTTTTTTTTTTCTGTTTCTGCTTTGGGGCACCAACAGCTCCTGCTAAGTTAAACCAGCCAAGTCACTGTACCCACTTTCCCCCGAATGGAATCAGGGAAGTGGGTACACTGACCTGGCTGGTTCCAGAGTTCAGAGAGGAATTCAGAGTTGTTGTTTTTTTGGTATTTTGGGAAGTGTATTAGCTGCCAAATGAAGAAATTTAAAAAGCTTACAGCACCTGGTATTCCCAGGTGGTCTCCCATCCAAGTACCAACCAGGCCCAACCCTGCTTTGCTTCGGAGTTCAGATGAGATATATATATATTTTTTTATTAAAATCAAATATTTACATTTTTACAAAGAAATGATCACATCACACAAAAATCACATGATACTTACAACACTCATTATTAGACTTCCTATTTTTCCCATAACCAACTTAAAATGTTGTCCTTGTATTCAACCATTACGTTCCCTTTTACCATTATTTCTATAAATACATCCTCCTTTTCTTGTACTATAAAATAGTTGAATATCAATTTTACAGCCATCTCCATTCTGTTTTTAAACATACGCCATATATCCACTCTCTTCCCATCATGTTTAGCCATATTTCTCCTTATCCAAATCACATACTTAGCAATTGTTATACATAGATTAAAAGCATACATACCACATTCATTTTGACCAAATAAAAAAAAATTTCCCAGTTCTTTTGTTCATCCACATATATGTCCCCTATTAACGATTTAGCAATTTTCTTAAATTTTTCCATAATTCCTCCAACTTTTCACAATAGAAGAACAAATGTAATAAACCTTCCCCTTCCTTTATACACACCTTATATGTTATATCTTGTTCAATTCCCATTTTACACAATCTCATTTCTGTTAATATGCAATTATGTCTCAATAAATAATTACAATTTTCTAAAATTGGTTCCATATATTTCATTCTGACATTTCCCCATATTTCTTTTTCATTTAAATCCTCATATCTTTCCTTCCGGTAGTTGAATGCTATAGGTCTTATAAAAGCCTTTGATCTAAAAACAACATAAAAACTCTTAACTGTACATAAGCTCATATTGATCTTTTCTCCATTTTTTTTTCTTAAAATAGACCTCTGGTAATTCTTCCTTATCCCGCAACTCATTTTTTTTTCAATTATTTCAATCCAATCTTTTGGTATTGCTTTTTTCAAATCATGATATTGTCTTTGTAATTTTGTTTTAGAAAGAACTGAAGTTTTTGCCAAGACTGCCCTCATAAATGGCAGCTCCCATATGGTCTAGCGGTCAGGATTCCTGGTTTTCACCCAGGCGGCCCGGGTTCGACTCCCGGTATGGGAAGCCTTGAGTATTTTTGCCACTGCCCTTTTTTTCCAGCAGTCGGACTGCAGCAACTTTAAGGGGGTGGGCTTGTGTGGGACTCTCATAAGCCTTCGATAGCTCAGTTGGTAGAGCGGAGGACTGTAGGTGTGTTGTTGGCAATCCTTAGGTCGCTGGTTCGACTCCGGCTCGAAGGAGGTCTTTTGCCCTTTCATGCCTGTGCAGTTCGCATACATCTTGATAGCCAGAGCTCAAAAGGTAGTTCCCTGACCGGGAATCGAACCCGGGCCGCGGCGGTGAGAGCGCTGAATCCTAACCACTAGACCACCAGGGAAGGTCCTGCAGAAGCTCGCCCTCAAGCCTAGCTGTGGGCCTCCACGCAAGTATGCTGCAGCTGCTCTGACAAAAATAAATCTAATGCTTGTAACCTCCTCCTGGAGAGGAGAAAGTCTCAGACCCTGGATCACAGTTCTTCTAGGGAGGGACTGTCACATGCACTGTAAGAGCATCCTATCGACACCACAACTTGCCATAATAACGAAGGACAGTATGTGTTGAACGAACTCCGTGTTGAATGAACTCCGTGTTGACTGAGCTGTGTCCTTATCACAAGTAACAAGATAAAGATGAAAAGCTAGGCAGACAGGGCCAGTGGAGCAATGGATAACGCGTCTGACTACGGATCAGAAGATTCTAGGTTCGACTCCTGGCTGGCTCGCTCTGGTATTTTTGCTTTGATGTCAGCCAGTGCGCTGCAGTCGCCTTTCGCCCCCACTGGAGCGGTTCAGGTCCACTCTGGAGTGAGTCGAGTTTAAGGGGCTGCAATCACAGAGCCCGTGGGGTGCTCACCTGGTTTCAAAGGCTGCCCCAACTGCTAGTTTTTTATTAACGTCTACTACAGCTACACCAATCGTAAACCCAGCCTACTTGTTGCAAAAGTCCCTATCACTTAGAAGTCACCCAGCCAACTTGCAGCGTAATCTCTTCCACTTGTAAGTCTCTGAGCTGTAGCAATACCTAAGTGCTCTGATAAAACATGCATAAAAGAAACTATGGCTTTTAACCTCCTCTTGGAGAGAAGAGAGTCTCCGACCCTGGATCTCAGGGGTTCTATGGAGGGACTGTCAGGAATCCTGTAAGAGCATCCCATCCACACAACGTCTTGCTATAAAACAAAGCAGAATGTGTGGTGACGGAACTCCAGGTTGACAGAGCCTTGTCCTTGTTTCAAACAATGTGCTAACAAGGTGCTGAACGGAGTGCCAGTGGCACAAAGGATAACGCTTATGACTATGGATCAGAGGATTCTAGCTTAGCAATCGTAAACCCAGCCTACTTGATGCAAACGTCCCTACCAGGCCCAACCCTGCTTTTCTTCCGAGTTCAGATGAGATCAGGCATTGCCAGGGTGGTATGGCCGTAAGCGAGAGCAGCCGTCAAGAGTTAGCTATTTAAAAATAGGCGCAGCACCAGGAGCCGAGCGCAGCTCAGCTTGCATTGACACAGCACCGACAGTAACAAGGCCCTTGTCCCCTCAATTGTTTACCTGTTTTTTTTTTTTTTTTTTTTCTGTTTCTGCTTTGGGGCACCAACAGCTCCTGCTAAGTTAAACCAGCCAAGTCACTGTACCCACTTTCCCCCGAATGGAATCAGGGAAGTGGGTACACTGACCTGGCTGGTTCCAGAGTTCAGAGAGGAATTCAGAGTTGTTGTTTTTTTGTATTTCGGGAAGTGTATTAGCTGCCAAATGAAGAATTTAAAAAGCTTACAGCACCTGGTATTCCCAGGCGGTCTCCCATCCAAGTACCAACCAGGCCCAACCCTGCTTTGCTTCCGAGTTCAGATGAGATATATATATATTTTTTTATTAAAATCAAATATTTACATTTTTACAAAGAAATGATCACATCACACAAAAATCACATGATACTTACAACACTCATTATTAGACTTCCTATTTTTCCCATAACCAACTTAAAATGTTGTCCTTGTATTCAACCATTACGTTCCCTTTTACCATTATCTCTATAAATACATCCTCCTTTTCTTGTACTATAAAATAGTTGAATATCAATTTTACAGCCATCTCCATTCTGTTTTTAAACATACGCCATATATCCACTCTCTTCCCATCATGTTTAGCCATATTTCTCCTTATCCAAATCACATACTTAGCAATTGTTATACATAGATTAAAAGCATACATACCACATTCATTTTGACCAAATAAAAAAAAAAATTCCCAGTTCTTTTGTTCATCCACATATTTGTCCCCTATTAACGATTTAGCAATTTTCTTAAATTTTTTCATAATTCCTCCAACTTTTCACAATAGAAGAACAAATGTAATAAACCTTCCCCTTCCTTTATACACACCTTATATGTTATATCTTGTTCAATTCCCATTTTACACAATCTCATTTCTGTTAATATGCAATTATGTCTCAATAAATAATTACAATTTTCTAAAATTGGTTCCATATATTTCATTCTGACATTTGCCCATATTTCTTTTTCATTTAAATCCTCATATCTTTCCTTCCAGTAGTTGAATGCTATAGGTCTTATAAAAGCCTTTGATCTAAAAACAACATAAAAACTCTTAACTGTACATAAGCTCATATTGATCTTTTCTCCATTTTTTTTCTTAAAATAGACCTCTGGTAATTCTTCCTTATCCCGCAACTCTTTTTTTTTTCAATTATTTCAATCCAATCTTTTGGTATTGCTTTTTTCAAATCATGATATTGTCTTTGTAATTTTGTTTTAGAAAGAACTGAAGTTTTTGCCAAGACTGCCCTCATAAATGGCAGCTCCCATATGGTCTAGCGGTCAGGATTCCTGGTTTTCACCCAGGCGGCCCGGGTTCGACTCCCGGTATGGGAAGCCTTGAGTATTTTTGCCACTGCCCTTTTTCCAGCAGTCTGACTGCAGCAACTTTAAGGGGGTGGGCTTGTGTGGGACTCTCATAAGCCTTCGATAGCTCAGTTGGTAGAGCGGAGGACTGTAGGTGTGTTGTTGGCAATCCTTAGGTCGCTGGTTCGACTCCGGCTCGAAGGAGGTCTTTTGCCCTTTCATGCCTGTGCAGTTCGCATACATCTTGATAGCCAGAGCTCAAAATGAAGTTCCCTGACCGGGAATCGAACCCGGGCCGCGGCGGTGAGAGCGCCGAATCCTAACCACTAGACCACCAGGGAAGGTCCTGCAGAAGCTCGCCCTCAAGCCTAGCTGTGGGCCTCCACGCAAGTATGCTGCAGCTGCTCTGACAAAAATAAATCTAATGCTTGTAACCTCCTCCTGGAGAGGAGAAAGTCTCAGACCCTGGATCACAGTTCTTCTAGGGAGGGACTGTCACATGCACTGTAAGAGCATCCTATCGACACCACAACTTGCCATAATAACGAAGGACAGCATGTGTTGAACGAACTCCGTGTTGAATGAACTCCGTGTTGACTGAGCTGTGTCCTTATCACAAGTAACAAGATAAAGATGAAAAGCTAGGCAGACAGGGCAAGTGGCGCAATGGATAACGCGTCTGACTACGGATCAGAAGATTCTAGGTTCGACTCCTGGCTGGCTCGCTCTGGTATTTTTGCTTTGATGTCAGCCAGTGCGCTGCAGTCGCCTTTCGCCCCCACTGGAGCGGTTCAGGTCCACTCTGGAGTGAGTCGAGTTTAAGGGGCTGCAATCACAAAGCCCGTGGGGTGCTCACCTGGTTTCAAAGGCTGCCCCAACTGCTAGTTTTTTATTAACGTCTACTACAGCTACACCAATCGTAAACCCAGCCTACTTGTTGCAAAAGTCCCTATCACTTAGAAGTCACCCAGCCAACTTGCAGCGTAATCTCTTCCACTTGTAAGTCTCTGAGCTGTAGCAATACCTAAGTGCTCTGATAAAACATGCATAAAAGAAACTATGGCTTTTAACCTCCTCTTGGAGAGAAGAGAGTCTCCGACCCTGGATCTCAGGGGTTCAATGGAGGGACTGTCAGGAATCCTGTAAGAGCATCCCATCCACACAACGTCTTGCTATAAAACAAAGCAGAATGTGTGGTGACGGAACTCCAGGTTGACAGAGCCTTGTCCTTGTTTCAAACAATGTGCTAACAAGGTGCTGAACGGAGTGCCAGTGGCGCAAAGGATAACGCTTATGACTATGGATCAGAGGATTCTAGCTTAGCAATCGTAAACCCAGCCTACTTGATGCAAACGTCCCTACCAGGCCCAACCCTGCTTTTCTTCCGAGTTCAGATGAGATCAGGCATTGCCAGGGTGGTATGGCCGTAAGCGAGAGCAGCCGTCAAGAGTTAGCTATTTAAAAATAGGCGCAGCACCAGGAGCCGAGCGCAGCTCAGCTTGCATTGACACAGCACCGACAGTAACAAGGCCCTTGTCCCCTCAATTGTTTACCTGTTTTTTTTTTTTTTTTTTTTTCTGTTTCTGCTTTGGGGCACCAACAGCTCCTGCTAAGTTAAACCAGCCAAGTCACTGTACCCACTTTCCCCCGAATGGAATCAGGGAAGTGGGTACACTGACCTGGCTGGTTCCAGAGTTCAGAGAGGAATTCAGAGTTGTTGTTTTTTTTGGTATTTTGGGAAGTGTATTAGCTGCCAAATGAAGAATTTAAAAAGCTTACAGCACCTGGTATTCCCAGGCTGGTCTCCCATCCAAGTACCAACCAGGCCCAACCCTGCTTTGCTTCGGAGTTCAGATGAGATATATATATATTTTTTTATTAAAATCAAATATTTACATTTTTACAAAGAAATGATCACATCACACAAAAATCACATGATACTTACAACACTCATTATTAGACTTCATATTTTTCCCATAACCAACTTAAAATGTTGTCCTTGTATTCAACCATTACGTTCCCTTTTACCATTATTTCTATAAATACATCCTCCTTTTCTTGTACTATAAAATAGTTGAATATCAATTTTACAGCCATCTCCATTCTGTTTTTAAACATACGCCATATATCCACTCTCTTCCCATCATGTTTAGCCATATTTCTCCTTATCCAAATCACATACTTAGCAATTGTTATACATAGATTAAAAGCATACATACCACATTCATTTTGACCAAATAAAAAAAAAATTCCCAGTTCTTTTGTTCATCCACATATATGTCCCCTATTAACGATTTAGCAATTTTCTTAAATTTTTCCATAATTCCTCCAACTTTTCACAATAGAAGAACAAATGTAATAAACCTTCCCCTTCCTTTATACACACCTTATATGTTATATCTTGTTCAATTCCCATTTTACACAATCTCATTTCTGTTAATATGCAATTATGTCTCAATAAATAATTACAATTTTCTAAAATTGGTTCCATATATTTCATTCTGACATTTCCCCATATTTCTTTTTCATTTAAATCCTCATATCTTTCCTTCCAGTAGTTGAATGCTATAGGTCTTATAAAAGCCTTTGATCTAAAAACAACATAAAAACTCTTAACTGTACATAAGCTCATATTGATCTTTTCTCCATTTTTTTTCTTAAAATAGACCTCTGGTAATTCTTCCTTATCCCGCAACTCTTTTTTTTTTTCAATTATTTCAATCCAATCTTTTGGTATTGCTTTTTTCAAATCATGATATTGTCTTTGTAATTTTGTTTTAGAAAGAACTGAAGTTTTTGCCAAGACTGCCCTCATAAGTGGCAGCTCCCATATGGTCTAGCGGTCAGGATTCCTGGTTTTCACCCAGGCGGCCCGGGTTCGACTCCCGGTATGGGAAGCCTTGAGTATTTTTGCCACTGCCCTTTTTTTCCAGCAGTCGGACTGCAGCAACTTTAAGGGGGTGGGCTTGTGTGGGACTCTCATAGGCCTTCGATAGCTCAGTTGGTAGAGCGGAGGACTGTAGGTGTGTTGTTGGCAATCCTTAGGTCGCTGGTTCGACTCCGGCTCGAAGGAGGTCTTTTGCCCTTTCATGCCTGTGCAGTTCGCATACATCTTGATAGCTAGAGCTCAAAAGGAAGTTCCCTGACCGGGAATCGAACCCGGGCCGCGGCGGTGAGAGCGCCGAATCCTAACCACTAGACCACCAGGGAAGGTCCTGCAGAAGCTCGCCCTCAAGCCTAGCTGTGGGCCTCCACGCAAGTATGCTGCAGCTGCTCTGACAAAAATAAATCTAATGCTTGTAACCTCCTCCTGGAGAGGAGAAAGTCTCAGACCCTGGATCACAGTTCTTCTAGGGAGGGACTGTCACATGCACTGTAAGAGCATCCTATCGACACCACAACTTGCCATAATAACGAAGGACAGCATGTGTTGAACGAACTCCGTGTTGAATGAACTCCGTGTTGACTGAGCTGTGTCCTTATCACAAGTAACAAGATAAAGATGAAAAGCTAGGCAGACAGGGCCAGTGGAGCAATGGATAACGCGTCTGACTACGGATCAGAAGATTCTAGGTTCGACTCCTGGCTGGCTCGCTCTGGTATTTTTGCTTTGATGTCAGCCAGTGCGCTGCAGTCGCCTTTCGCCCCCACTGGAGCGGTTCAGGTCCACTCTGGAGTGAGTCGAGTTTAAGGGGCTGCAATCACAGAGCCCATGGGGTGCTCACCTGGTTTCAAAGGCTGCCCCAACTGCTAGTTTTTTATTAACGTCTACTACAGCTACACCAATCATAAACCCAGCCTACTTGTTGCAAAAGTCCCTATCACTTAGAAGTCACCCAGCCAACTTGCAGCGTAATCTCTTCCACTTGTAAGTCTCTGAGCTGTAGCAATACCTAAGTGCTCTGATAAAACATGCATAAAAGAAACTATGGCTTTTAACCTCCTCTTGGAGAGAAGAGAGTCTTCGACCCTGGATCTCAGGGGTTCTATGGAGGGACTGTCAGGAATCCTGTAAGAGCATCCCATCCACACAACGTCTTGCTATAAAACAAAGCAGAATGTGTGGTGACGGAACTCCAGGTTGACAGAGCCTTGTCCTTGTTTCAAACAATGTGCTAACAAGGTGCTGAACGGAGTGCCAGTGGCACAAAGGATAACGCTTATGACTATGGATCAGAGGATTCTAGCTTAGCAATCGTAAACCCAGCCTACTTGATGCAAACGTCCCTACCAGGCCCAACCCTGCTTTTCTTCCGAGTTCAGATGAGATCAGGCATTGCCAGGGTGGTATGGCCGTAAGCGAGAGCAGCCGTCAAGAGTTAGCTATTTAAAAATAGGCGCAGCACCAGGAGCCGAGCGCAGCTCAGCTTGCATTGACACAGCACTGACAGTAACAAGGCCCTTGTCCCCTCAATTGTTTACCTGTTTTTTTTTTTTTTTTTTTTCTGTTTCTGCTTTGGGGCACCAACAGCTCCTGCTAAGTTAAACCAGCCAAGTCACTGTACCCACTTTCCCCCGAATGGAATCAGGGAAGTGGGTACACTGACCTGGCTGGTTCCAGAGTTCAGAGAGGAATTCAGAGTTGTTGTTTTTTTGGTATTTTGGGAAGTGTATTAGCTGCCAAATGAAGAAATTTAAAAAGCTTACAGCACCTGGTATTCCCAGGTGGTCTCCCATCCAAGTACCAACCAGGCCCAACCCTGCTTTGCTTCGGAGTTCAGATGAGATATATATATATATTTTTTATTAAAATCAAATATTTACATTTTTACAAAGAAATGATCACATCACACAAAAATCACATGATACTTACAACACTCATTATTAGACTTCCTATTTTTCCCATAACCAACTTAAAATGTTGTCCTTGTATTCAACCATTACGTTCCCTTTTACCATTATTTCTATAAATACATCCTCCTTTTCTTGTACTATAAAATAGTTGAATATCAATTTTACAGCCATCTCCATTCTGTTTTTAAACATACGCCATATATCCACTCTCTTCCCATCATGTTTAGCCATATTTCTCCTTATCCAAATCACATACTTAGCAATTGTTATACATAGATTAAAAGCATACATACCACATTCATTTTGACCAAATAAAAAAAAAATTTCCCAGTTCTTTTGTTCATCCACATATATGTCCCCTATTAACGATTTAGCAATTTTCTTAAATTTTTCCATAATTCCTCCAACTTTTCACAATAGAAGAACAAATGTAATAAACCTTCCCCTTCCTTTATACACACCTTATATGTTATATCTTGTTCAATTCCCATTTTACACAATCTCATTTCTGTTAATATGCAATTATGTCTCAATAAATAATTACAATTTTCTAAAATTGGTTCCATATATTTCATTCTGACATTTCCCCATATTTCTTTTTCATTTAAATCCTCATATCTTTCCTTCCGGTAGTTGAATGCTATAGGTCTTATAAAAGCCTTTGATCTAAAAACAACATAAAAACTCTTAACTGTACATAAGCTCATATTGATCTTTTCTCCATTTTTTTTTCTTAAAATAGACCTCTGGTAATTCTTCCTTATCCCCCAACTCATTTTTTTTTTCAATTATTTCAATCCAATCTTTTGGTATTGCTTTTTTCAAATCATGATATTGTCTTTGTAATTTTGTTTTAACAACTCTTTTATAATCATCCTCCACAGCATCTACAATTACTTGTAATGGTACAAATCCTTTTATCACTTCATATAATACATCTTTAACTTGTCTTAATCCTCCATCCCACCTTTCCTTAAAATATAACATTTTTCCTTCATTTAAAATATTTGGATTCTGAAAAAGTGGTTGTTCTACAATCTGAGTCCTTCCTTTTGGTATATTCAACACATTTTCTTAAAAATTCCCCCCATGATTCTAAGACCTCAACATAAAATCTTGGCAGACCTGCTATCATCTATTTTTCATTTTCATCCATAAAACATTACATCCCATTTCAAAATGTCCACATTTCTTCAAATAATAGTCTAACACACTTTTCCAAATCACATCCATTTTCCCTTCCAAAAACCTTTGAATAATCTTAATTCTTAATGTTTTCTTTTTTTAAAAGCTATCTAAAAGTCCCAGACCTCCTTCTTTTACCTCCCCAATCAAAGTATTATAAGCAATTTTGGCTCTTCCATTTCCCCACACAAACTTTAAAACTACATCCTTCATTTTTTATAGTATACTTCAGGCAATGCAGTTACACTTAACACATACCAGACCTTTGACAACATTAAAGCATTTAAGATTAATACTTTCCCTTTTAACGTCAAATTTCGAGCTTTCCAAAATCTAAGTCTTTTCTCAATTCCATTTAAAACTCCCTCCCAATTTAAAATATCTGCTTTATTAGAATCCGTCCCCACCCAAATTCCCAAACTGTTTGTGTGTTGCTTTTCTTCTTTAAAGGGTATGTGTTGTGTTATTTCTTCTACTCTTCCCACCAGTGGTGTAGTCCTAAAAAAAAAGGTGGTGTACTATTACCCACCCAACCCGCCCATGCTATTTTATTACTTTACCTGAACGTTTCAGCGAGACATCATTCAGACTTTGAAAAACTCCCAAAATTTTCTCACAGCTGCTGTGGTCGTCAGGGGCAGGGAATGGCGCAAAATATGAACAAAAATGCACCAATTGCAACAAATTAAGATGAGAGTTAAAAAAAGCACTTGGCAGTTAAGGGATGCGAATACACGTAAATTAGGGAAGTCTAATCAGCAAAACAAGTGAGTATACTGAGGGTATACGCAATTATTGATCCTCAGAAGTCGTAATACCCAAAGAGCTAGTGGAAAAAAGTAGGCATACGGAGTATACGTGCGTATAGCCCCGACTACACCACTGCTTCCCACCCTCATGCATATACTTTTTCCAACATTAACCTTAGCTCCTGATGCTTTACAATATCGCTCTAAAATCTCCATCGCGCCTTTAATACTCTGAATATCTTCAACCAACAATGTAGTATCATCCGCATATTGATACACAGCTTCTCTGTTGTCTTTTTTATTCTATTTGTATTACTTTAATGCTTCTATCTGATTTTATTGCCAATCCCAGTGGTTCAGCTACCAGCGTGTTTAATAAAGCAGACAATGAGAATCCCTGCCTTATTGATCTTGTTGGTTGAAGACATTCTGTTAAAAGCCATTACATTTTATACATGTTAAAATATCTGTAGAAAAAATCTGAATCCACTTCCTAAAATTTTCCCCAAATCCAAACTCTTTAAGAACTGCAAATAAAAAATCATGCTCTACCCTGTCAAAAGCTTTCTCTAGATCTAAACCTATTAAAAAAACCTTTCTCTTTTTCTTTCATATAGTCTATTGTATCCCTTATACTTTTCACCACATCTGTTATGTTTTTTCCTTGCACCCTATAAGCCTGTGTCGTTTTAATTATCTTGGGTAAAAATATTTTAACCTATTTGCTAAAACTTTTGCTAAACTCTTCATATCTGTATTTAACATTGTTATTGGTTTAAAATTCTTTAGATCTTTTTTTGTCCCCTTTTCCTTTGTATATCATTTTTATTATTCCTATTCTCATCTTTTCACTCAATAATTCTTTAATAAAAACCTCTTCATAGATCTCTTTTAAAATCGGTACTAAAATATCTTTAAATTCTTTATAAAATCCATTTTGTTATGCCATCTACACCTGGACTTTTTCTTGGCATTAATTGCGTAATAACCACCTCTATTTCTTCTTCTTGAATTTCTTCATCACAAAGTTTTTTGTCTTCTTCTGTTACCTTTGATTTGATCTGTTTTATAAAATATTCTTTCTCTTCTTCATTTGTTCCTTGTTTTTTAAACATATCACTATAAAAATCCTTTACTGTTTTTAAAATCCCCTCAGTTTCTGTTTCTACTTTCCCCTCTTTATTTAATACCTCTTTTATTAATTCAGCTCTTTGCCTATTGCTTTCCAAATTAAAGAAGAACTGTGTAGATCTTTGTCCTTCTACTGCATATTTTGCTTTACTTCTTATTATTGCACCTTTGCATTTTTCTTCTTCTATTATTTTTAACTTATCTCGTAACCTTACAATTTCTTCAATATCTTCGTTTCCCTCACCCTCTGTGCCTTTACTTAACTCTTTATCTAGTTCTTTCCTATTTCAGTTTCTTTTTGTTTTTTCATACATTTACTATATTCTATTGAATTTTTTTTAACCTCTCACTCAGCCATTGCTCCTCCCAGTGAATTATCTTCCATTTCATCTCGATTTCCCGCATTACTCTCTGTATTCTCAATAATTACTTTCTCAACTTCACCAATCTTTCCCAACACTGTTTCATCCATCATTTGCCTTGCTTCCTTAACAGTCTCTTGGATTTGTGTAACATTTTCTTTCTCCATCCAACACTCACATCTTACCATCACCTTTCTGCAATCCAGGCATTTCACTGCATCGCAATCCCTTGTGAAATGTCCTTGCTCCTCACACTGAAAGCATTTAAAATCAGGACAGTCTTTAAACACATGTCCAGGACCCATACACAAGCGACAAGTTTTCACTTGACGGTCATGCATAATTCGGAAATATTGTGTTCCTTCTTCAGTATCAAATTTTGCACTGTTTGGGAGTGATATCACCTCCTTCGGGAATTTAACCCTTAAATACCTTGTACCATCTGCAATGTCTGTACCCGGATACATTCACCTTCTGATATCAGATGCAGGTGTTACTCCCCAAAACTTACGTTTATCCAGAATTTCATCATCCTCAATATAAGCCGGCAAATGTATAAAAGATACAATATACTCTCTTACTTGTAAGTGTCTTACTTCACAATTCTTCCCTTTTATCATGAGTCCATCTTCCAAATCCTCGCCGTCCTCTTTACTTGGCAGAGTTATTTCACATTCCTTTTCCTTTCTTGGTCTTACATCCAGATCCTTCCCTTTTCCTATCTTCTCAGTCAGAGCCTTTATGATGTCTTCTGCTCTAGCTTCATTCACTTCTGTCATATGAACAATCACTGTAGCTTCTTTAGTATAGATCCTTGTATCGCCCATTTGTCCGTGTCCAAAGTGTTGTCCTACTTCCAGTCCATTATCCAGTTGCCCTCTTCGTTTTCTATCCATGTCCATATCTTTACGTTTGAGTCCTTCCACATTTGCACTCATAACAGAACACAAACTTCCCAGACAGCAAAGTGCTGCTGGGAAGTGGACAAAATTATCAAAAAAAGAAAAACTAAAAAAAACTCAAACTTTTTCTGAAAAAACAAACAAACAAAACAAAAATCGATTGATCCTTTCTCATTCTCTGCCTACCACTTCCTTTGCTGCAAGTGCACTATTGCCCTCTAGCATTCCAGGGTGGTACGGCTGTAAGCGAGAGCAGCTGTCAAGAGTTGGCTATTTAAAAATAGGCGGATTCACGTCGAGGAGGCAAGAGGAGGGTTGAAAAAAACTGGGCTTGGACAGCTTTTTCTTCATTAATATTCCTTAATTCTTCATCAGCCTTCGACTGGTCATCAGCAGTAACATGAACAGTGCACACAGAACATTATTAGCATGTTTTGCAGCAAACAAAGCACCCCATTCAATCTTACACATAGCCCAGCTTTTACTCCACAAAATTTCAGCTTGCCCTTTCATGAGCTGCATCCAGTCAACCCTTGCAATGACATTCAAACCAGGGGAGCTCATTACAGTGAATACTGGGTGACAGAACATGAGAACTCCACCACTGCAGAGTGAAATTATCGACCTCCCATTTTTTGGGTGAGGTTGTACGTTTGAACGCTTTATCCAACCTCAAAGTCAAAAAGAGATGGCATCCATACTTGACTTTTTTTTCGCTCACACAAAGAACTCGGTCGAAAGCTTTCAATTTCTACACTTCTGTGAGAGGATGTCCGCAAGCGTTGGTAATATAGTGGTGAGCATAGCTGGCTTCTAAGTAGATTCCCAGCCAATGTATACCTTTTGGCTGCCGTAGCATTACATGGCCAGGCGCCACTCTTGTGAAGATGTCCCATGACATGTGGGTAGATTAGTGCATCTTGAGATGGTTGGGATCCATATGCTGGACATGTTTTTCATTGCAGAACCAAGACAAAGAGGGCCTTGGTTGAAAGCATTCTTTTTGAGCAGTGGTGGTATAGTGGTGAGCATAGCTGCCTTCCAAATAGTTGACCCGGGTTTGATTCCCGGCCATTGCATTTCCTTTGCCTGCTGTATATATCACTTAGTCCGTTGCCACCATTGTGAAAGGCAACAGCCAAAAAGTAAAAGACAAAAAGGGCCTCCCCGTCGGGAAATCGAATCCTGGTCTTCAGCGTGACAGGCGGAGATACTGTCCACTATACTAACGAGGATCTGCAGCGTAAGATGACCCTTAGGAGGAGTAAGAGCTCCTCTGGCAAGAGACGTCTGCAAGCGTTGGTGGTATAGTGGTGAGCATAGCTGGCTTCCAAGCAAAAGCCATTTGCACGTAGGTGTAGATCACTGTCTAGGCAATAGGAACATAGGTAGGTGGGACAAGTAAAATTGAAGGATGTTCCTGCAAAATGTTATGTCGTCTGTACCGAAAATAGCTGCAAATACATATTTACGTGCCATAGTCCAGCCCCCATCTGAAAAGTGGCTAAATGCATGATGAGTTGGCCGAGTGGTTGAGGTGATGGACTGCTAATCCATTGTTCTCTGGATGCATAGGTTCAAATCCCATCCTCATCATTCATTTAGGAGAGCCTGGTGCTTTCGTGGAAGTTATCTTACTCTCACCATCTTCGTGCTTCGAAGCATGTCATGGCAAAATTGAAAGTCATCTTACCGAACATGATTGCAGAAACATACATATACAAATAATAAAAAAAATAAATTCCATCCTGGTCATTCGTTTAAGATAGCAGTTTACGTGGAAGGTAACTTACTTTTGTGTACCGCAAAGGTCTGCGCCGACCACAACCCTAAACCTTGCCTACTTGCGAGGCACAGCCATGGAGCCCAGGTAGCTCAGTCGGTAGAGCATCAGACTTTTAATCTGAGGGTCCAGGGTTCAAGTCCCTGCTCGGGTGTGTAAGGCTCTTCTTGTGGAGCCACAGCTTTTGCCAGTGAGCTATCGCTTGCTGAAAGTTTCAGCTGCATGCACAACACGTGTACTAAGCATGAGGACATGGAGAGCACAGGCAGTCTTGTAGTTGTGGCCGAGTGGTTAAGGTGGTGCATTAAAAATCCATTGGGGTCTTCTCGCGCTGCTTCGAGTCCTGCTGACCATGTGCTCGTCCTCTTCCTTTTTAAACTTGCAACAGTCATCAAACGTTTGCAATTCCAGCGTTACTTGGGAAAAGCGTCGTGCTGGTAGGAGGAGAAAAACAACAGCGTGCGCTCACTGAACCGAAAGGGGCAAATCAGAGGGAGGAACATGCCGCACAGGGGCCACAACGGCTGTCCGGTAATTAGCCATGATCGGATTGTGGTTAGTACTCTGCATTGTGGCCGCAGCAACCCCGCTTCGAATCAGGGTCACGGCAGGATTCCTTACGGTGACATTGGCATCACGTCCCCCTCTTGCCACCTGTTTTGTACAGCCCACTTTTCAGTGCACGCCGCTACTCTGACACGTCACAAGCGCTTAAATCTAAGCTAATGCCCCAGTGATCCCGGATAACTCAGTCGGTAGAGCGCCAGACTTTTCATCTGACATTCCTGGGTTCAAGTCCCTGTTTGGGCGTGTAAGCCAACTTTTGTAGAGCGTGGAGGATTCAGATTTCTACCTTCCTATCCATCTCAGCATGAATCAACGTTTATCCTTTCCTCACCATCTTGTTTCTCATTTTTTTCATATAATCATTTGATTATTTGAATGAGTAATTAACTTTGAATTGATATTAATTAATGAATAAGTTAACACATTGCTTAATATAAGAACGTTCAGTGCATTTGCCTGTCTCTTTATAACTTTTTCAGGAGCCACCAAACTAGGTCAGAGGTCACAGAGACCTTGAGTGGAGCTGAGGGCTGAGGACCGGAAGCAACTGTCTCCATTGTTATTTCTAAGAGTTAATACTCACTAAAATATCTTAAGGGATTTTGCTGTTTTTACGGTTAATTCTTTTAAGGTGATTCTACTTTTTATTCAAGATAGACTTTGTGTAGTAAGGATATAACTGCCTGAATGTAGATTATACCGGTTTTTAACCAGTTTTGATAAAGACGGCTGAGACTACACTCAGCCTCGGATAAGAAACAGATTATACTTTAAGTGTGTGTCTTCTATTTGATTGTGGATCCGTTTCATAGGTCTGGAGTCAGCTCTGAACAGTCTAGTGGATGTCTGACGTTTATGCTTGAGATACTGTTCAGAATTGTACGCACGCACCCCACGTGGAAATTCCAACTGGAATTCTCAATGGAATCCTATAAAGAAATCCTATTGGAATCCTTTAGGAAAGGTTCCAAAATATGTTAGAAATTCCAATAGGATTTCTGTATAGGATTCCATTTAGAATTCCTATTTGTTTTTGGAACCTTAAAACCTAAAGGAATCCATCAGATTGTCTAATACGACTTATATGACAAGTATATGGGATTTTAATGGAATCCTAAATGTACACTTTTCTTTTGTATCTGTGACTGTCTTATGAAAAGTCACCTTGACACCTTAATTTTTGTGCAACCTATATTAGAGAACAGCATTAGTGCACAAACCTCTGAAAATATTGATTTAAAAAGGGCAACAAAATTATGTCCTGTTGTTTCAACATTGTTCAATTTGATTTCAGTTTTCATTATCTGAGCAGATAAAAAATATTCACACACAAAGTTCCAAAAAATTACACAAAATTGTGGTGTCTTTTTGTCATTTTGCACTTAATCAGCGCATTTTTGGGAGATGGGCTTTCTTATTTGGCTGGCTTCAACATTCTATTTATTTTTCATGTAAACTGTCAGAGATAAGAAAAAGAAACATATTTAGACCCAAAACACATCTGAGAGCAAAATACCCCCCCCCCCCCCCCCTTCAGCCACAGCACTCAGCAGTACCCAAACCAGCCATGGTTTGTTTAAAAATTTTAACTTTATATTTGATTTAAGATATGACTATAAACTGTTTAACAAAACTAATAACTCATAAAGCAAAAATTAAACTTGACTCCACATAACACACTGATTTAGATTTATAAATGTATAAATGTCTGAGCATAATTAATACTTAATTAATACCGTTTATGCAGACTTATTTTATTTGAATTTTTTTCTATCTGCCAAGTGACCAATACTCTGAGAAATAATTGACAATTTTATTTTAATGCTAAATCTCAAGGCCTGACATAGTTTTTAAAGTAGATAGCAAAGTCCTGAGTGTAATTATATCATTATATTTGTATATTTTTGTTTTTAATATCTTAAAATATGACAATATTTACAAAATATTTTATTAGGAAAAAAAACTTACCGATGATGTCAGAGACTTATTTGGAGTCCAGTCGTGGCTTAGCTGCTTTGTCTCTGAAGGCATTTGAACATTTGCCAGTGCAGCAGTGTGTACTAAGGGTGTTCCTTCCAAACACGGCTACTGTGGCCATTTTGGGGTCAGTCCAATTCACATGGGCAAACTGTTCACCTGTGATTGAAGTACTGGAGCCAATTCTCACCTAAAAATAGTGATCAACAAAACATTTTTAGAGCTGCTTCAATAGCAAAAGGTGAACCAACAAAACAACATTAGGCACTATGTTATACACAATCTTTATGTAAGGTATAAATCACACACAGGCAGTTGTTATCGCAGAATAATGCCCAACAGACTTGTGGTGCACTGTTTTATAAGACTGATCAGCTTTATTCTGCGGAAACAACCACCTGGAGGTACTTTATCGTATTTTATCTAATTCTACGATCAAGAAAATCAATTTTTTATAACCATAACCCTGTAAGAAGTCTATAGTCTTTGGTACGTGCCTTTGATGTACCCCTTGGCCACATTGTCCCCCGATAATATCAACAGACTGGACTGTCTTAGCAACTGGCTAAATGTTAAGCAGGACTTAGCAAAATGATTTCTACTTTATAATTAATGTTCTCAACTCGCAGCAATACAACTTTACAATGAGTACAAATGTCTGTATTTAATACTTTATTATCATTTTCCATATCTGCAATGCCTGTATTTTGGATTTTTTGCAGTCCACTTAGAATCCAGCATGGAAATCATTTTTGTTTGTTATTGGCATTGATTGTTTTGAAATTCAAATGGCACTTACATGCCTGTGTTTTTATTTCTGTAATAAATATGACGTTTCGTGATTATCCATGATTAATTACTAATAAAAAGTGTGATTAATTAGTTAATTTTTTAATCGACAGCCCTATTTTTATTAACATTTATATTATATTATCAACATTAATATATTAATTTGACATTAAGTTTTGTTTTAAAACCCTGTTGGAAATGTCAGTTTGTGTTTAAATATTAAATATAATTTAAAATAAGACCAAAATTCAATGAAAAAATAAAATAAACCGTATTCTTCAGTTAAAGAAACACACTTTTAGAGATTTGAAGAGAAAATGATTCTAAAGATCCTCAAGTAAATCAAAAGACTAAGAGCTGTTTTGTTTATGTTCAATTTTGTTGATTGTGTAAATCAGGGGTCACCAATCTCTGTCCTGGGGGGGCGGTGTCTCTCCAGGGTTTAGCTCCAACTTGCCCCAACACACCTGCCTAGGTGTTTCAAGTATACCTACTAAGACCTTGATTAGCTTGTTCAAGTGTGTTTGATTAGGGTTGGAGGTAAAATCTGCAGGACACCAGCCCTCCAGGAACAAGTTTGGTGACCCCTGGTGTAAATGTTCTATAACTATAGTTTTCTATAGCATTTAAGGTATGGTGCCAGGTACACTGACCTCTTTTAGAAGACTAACCTTTGTTCAGATGCAGAACTCTGTTCAAACAACAGCACGTATGATGCCATCTCCCTCCTCACCTCACTGGAGTACTTCCAAAAGTTTGTGACAGAAGACGTCGAGGCTCTGACAAGAAACACAAATGAGCAGAGCTTGCTAAAATGGAGCATCTGTAAACACTAACCATTAGGAAGTGGAGAAGATGCTTGGCATGTACCTGAAGATGGGCCTTATGTAAATATTTGCAGTCTGTATGTATTGACAGACAGGCACACGGTACACCCCTGTTTCTGATGTGATGTACCACGACAGATGCCAATCTCTGTTGACTTCATTACACTTTATAAACAACTTGTCCTTGTCAGAGATGGAAAAGAAGGACAAACTCTGGAAACTCAGACCGTGGCTAAATTCATTTAGGGAGAGATGCTGCAGGTGGCACCTGAAGAGCACAACTCTGGATGAAATGATGATTCCTTTAAGGAGAGATTCAGTAACTTCAAACAATATATGCATGACAGGCCGCACTCTTCAAACTGTGCTCAGAACTGGAGTCTCTGGCATGCTCTGGGGTTTTGATGTGCACCAAGAGAGTGTAGATGGAAAACGACAAGCCGAATGTGAAGCTTGGGCTGTCAGCTGATGTGATGAAGCTCGCCTCCACACTTACAGAGGATTTTTGTCAAATGCTGTTATTAATAAAAGCTTATTCATTATATGGATTATTACTTATGATATATACTGTTATGGGGCTAACAATAGCCGCTTTTCTACTGTTGTGCTGAATCAATCTTTATGCTGAATCGTTCCATTCTGTGCCAAACAGGGCCAGACAGCATGGATACGGTTTCATTTTCCACTGTTGTGCTGTGACAAATCTCTGTGAAACATTACACAAAACACATCAGTAGTTGCCTTGGTAACGCAATGAAAACGGCTCCCTTTATTCAATTAAATTTAAACAAAAGCCGAAACTAGTTTTATCATGTTCATTAAAGCGAAAGCAACAGCATGACTAAACACTAAGCTGCTCTATCAAACAGGGGTGCTAAATATAGGTAGATGTCACAGCAGCTTATTTATTTAGAGGTCACATGTTGCGCGGCTCTGCCTAAACTTTATTTAGAGATAAAATGACCAAAATGTGACGTGATGATTGAAAATGACTGGAGGAGGAATAAATAATATATTTCAACTCTCTGAACAGAACAGACAAATAAACAATGAAAATGCAGCAATAATAGTGTATTTGTGTTATAGTGGCAGAAACATATTTTTGGACAGGCCTTGAGAAAAGTGAGCGGCACTTTCACTAATAAAGAATAAAGCACTGAAATTATTTCAACTTAACAATCAATTAAAATACACAGCAGTTTTATATCAAAAGTTAATAATGATATAAAATATTCTACATTGTGATGGTAAAATATAACCATTTAAGCCATGGCCGTGGTTATTTGTTTCAATATTCAAACACTAAATAACGAATGCAGCAAGTCAATCAATAAATGAAAATAAAACAACACATAGAGCAGGATAAAAAGCAAATAAAGGACTATTATATTTAGCAAAATGCTGCTTTTATCACTTAATTTTGTTATTTTAATAATGTTATGTCTTAATAATTAATATAAAGATTTATCCAACGCCTATCAACACCTTAGCAACCGCCTAGCAACCACCTAGCAACACCTTAGCAACCGCCTAGCAACCACCTAGCAACACCTTAGCAACCGCCTAGCAACCACTTAGCAACACCTTAGCAACCGCCTAGCAACCACCTAGCAACCACCTAGCAACACCTTAGCAACCGCCTAGCAACCACCTAGCAACACCTTAGCAACCGCCTAGCAACCACTTAGCAACACCTTAGCAACCGCCTAGCAACCACCTAGCAACCACCTAGCAACACCTTAGCAACCGCCTAGCAACCACCTAGCAACACCTTAGCAACCGCCTAGCAACCACTTAGCAACACCTTAGCAACCGCCTAGCAACCACCTAGCAACCACTTAGCAACACCTTAGCAACCACCTAGCAACACCTTAGCAACCGCATAGCAACCACTTAGCAACACCTTAGCAACCGCCTAGCAACCACCTAGCAACCACTTAGCAACACCTTAGCAACCACCTAGCAACACCTTAGCAACCGCATAGCAACCACTTAGCAACACCTTAGCAACCGCCTAGCAACCACCTAGCAACCACTTAGCAACACCTTAGCAACCGCCTAGCAACCACCTAGCAACACCTTAGCAACCGCATAGCAACCACTTAGCAACACCTTAGCAACCGCCTAGCAACCACCTAGCAACCACTTAGCAACACCTAAGCAACCACCTAGCAACACCTAAGCAACCGCATAGCAACCACTTAGCAACACCTTAGCAACCGCCTAGCAACCACCTAGCAACCACTTAGCAACACCTTAGCAACCGCCTAGCAACCACCTAGCAACACCTTAGCAACCGCCTAGCAACCACCTAGCAACACCTTAGCAACCGCCTAGCAACCACTTAGCAACACCTTAGCAACCGCCTAGCAACCACCTAGCAACACCTTAGCAACCGCCTAGCAACCACCTAGCAACACCTTAGCAACCGCCTAGCAACCACTTAGCAACACCTTAGCAACCGCCTAGCAACCACCTAGCAACCACTTAGCAACACCTTAGCAACCACCTAGCAACACCTTAGCAACCGCATAGCAACCACTTAGCAACCGCCTAGCAACCACCTAGCAACACCTTAGCAACCACCTAGCAACACCTTAGCAACCGCATAGCAACCACTTAGCAACACCTTAGCAACCGCCTAGCAACCACCTAGCAACCACTTAGCAACACCTTAGCAACCGCCTAGCAACCACCTAGCAACACCTTAGCAACCGCATAGCAACCACTTAGCAACACCTTAGCAACCGCCTAGCAACCACCTAGCAACCACTTAGCAACACCTAAGCAACCACCTAGCAACACCTAAGCAACCGCATAGCAACCACTTAGCAACACCTTAGCAACCGCCTAGCAACCACCTAGCAACCACTTAGCAACACCTTAGCAACCGCCTAGCAACCACCTAGCAACACCTTAGCAACCGCATAGCAACCACTTAGCAACACCTTAGCAACCGCCTAGCAACCACCTAGCAACCACTTAGCAACACCTTAGCAACCGCCTAGCAACACCTTAGCAACCACATAGCAACCACCTAGCAACACCTTAGCAACCGCATAGCAACCACTTAACAACACCTTAGCAACCACCTAGCAACCACCTAGCAACACCTTAGCAACCGCATAGCAACCACCTAGCAACACCTTAGCAACCGCCTAGCAACCACCTAGCAACCACTTAGCAACCGCCTAGCAACCACCTAGCAACACCTTAGCAACCGCTTAGCAACCACTTAGCAACACCTTAGCAACCGCCTAGCAACCACCTAGCAACCACTTAGCAACACCTTAGCAACCGCCTAGCAACCACCTAGCAACACCTTAGCAACCGCATAGCAACCACTTAGCAACACCTTAGCAACCGCCTAGCAACCACCTAGCAACCACTTAGCAACACCTTAGCAACCACCTAGCAACACCTTAGCAACCGCATAGCAACCACTTAGCAACACCTTAGCAACCGCCTAGCAACCACTTAGCAACACCTTAGCAACCGCCTAGCAACACCTTAGCAACCGCATAGCAACCACCTAGCAACACCTTAGCAACCGCATAGCAACCACTTAACAACACCTTAGCAACCACCTAGCAACACCTTAGCAACCGCCTAGCAACCACCTAGCAACGCCTTAGCAACCGCGTAGCAACCACTTAGCAACACCTTAGCAACCGCCTAGCAACCACCTAGCAACCACTTAGCAACACCTTAGCAACCGCCTAGCAACCACCTAGCAACACCTTAGCAACCGCATAGCAACCACTTAGCAACACCTTAGCAACCGCATAGCAACCACTTAACAACACCTTAGCAACCGCATAGCAACCACTTAGCAACACCTTAGCAACCACCTAGCAACACCTTAGCAACCACCTAGCAACGCCTTAGCAACAGCCTAGCAACACCTTAGCAACCACATAGCAACACCTTAGCAACCACATAGCAACACCTTAGCAACCGCCTAGCAACCGCATAGCAACCACCTGGCAACACCTTAGCAACCGCATAGCAACCACCTAGCAACACCTTAGCAACCATATAGCAACACCTTAGCAACCACATAGCAACACCTTAGCAACCGCATAGCAACCGCATAGCAACCACCTGGCAACACCTTAGCAACCGCATAGCAACCACCTAGCAACACCTTAGCAACCGCATAGCAACCACTTAGCAACACCTTAGCAACCGCCTAGCAACCACCTAGCAACACCTTAGCAACCGCCTAGCAACCACATAGCAACACCTTAGCAACCACCTAGCAACACCTTAGCAACCGCCTAGCAACCACCTAGAAACGCCTTAGCAACAGCCTAGCAACACCTTAGCAACCACATAGCAACCGCATAGCAACCACCTAGCAACCTCCTAGCAACCACCTAGCAACACCTTAGCAACCGCCTAGCAACCACCTAGCAACACCTGACCAACCACCTAGCAACACCTTAGCAACCGCCTAGCAACCACCTAGCAACCGCCTAGCAACCGCCTAGCAACACCTTAGCAACCGCCTAGCAACCACCTAGCAACACCTTAGCAACCGCCTAGCAACCACCTAGCAACACCTGAGCAACCACCTAGCAACGCCTTAGCAACAGCCTAGCAACACCTTAGCAACCACATAGCAACACCTTAGCAACCGCATAGCAACCGCATAGCAACCACCTGGCAACACCTTAGCAACCGCATAGCAACCACCTAGCAACACCTTAGCAACCATATAGCAACACCTTAGCAACCACATAGCAACACCTTAGCAACCGCCTAGCAACCGCATAGCAACACCTTAGCAACCATATAGCAACCACCTAGCAACACCTTAGCAACCGCCTAGCAACACCTTAGCAACCGCCTAGCATCCACCTAGCAACACCTTAGCAACCACCTAGCAACACCTTAGCAACCGCCTAGCAACCACATAGCAACGCCTTAGCAACAGCCTAGCAACACCTTAGCAACCACCTGGCAACACCTTAACAACCGCATAGCAACCACCTGGCAACACCTTAGCAACCGCATAGCAACCACCTAGCAACACCTTAGCAACCACATAGCAACACCTTAGCAACCGCCTAGCAACACCTTAGCAACCGCATAGCAACCACTTAGCAACACCTTAGCAACCGCCTAGCAACCACCTAGCAACCACCTAGCAACACCTTAGCAACCGCCTAGCAACCACCTAGCAACACCTGACCAACCACCTAGCAACACCTTAGCAACCGCCTAGCAACCACCTAGCAACCGCCTAGCAACACCTTAGCAACCGCCTAGCAACCACCTAGCAACACCTTAGCAACCGCCTAGCAACCACCTAGCAACACCTGAGCAACCACCTAGCAACGCCTTAGCAACAGCCTAGCAACACCTTAGCAACCACATAGCAACACCTTAGCAACCGCATAGCAACCGCATAGCAACCACCTGGCAACACCTTAGCAACCGCATAGCAACCACCTAGCAACACCTTAGCAACCATATAGCAACACCTTAGCAACCACATAGCAACACCTTAGCAACCGCCTAGCAACCGCATAGCAACACCTTAGCAACCATATAGCAACCACCTAGCAACACCTTAGCAACCGCCTAGCAACACCTTAGCAACCGCCTAGCATCCACCTAGCAACACCTTAGCAACCACCTAGCAACACCTTAGCAACCGCCTAGCAACCACATAGCAACGCCTTAGCAACAGCCTAGCAACACCTTAGCAACCACCTGGCAACACCTTAACAACCGCATAGCAACCACCTGGCAACACCTTAGCAACCGCATAGCAACCACCTAGCAACACCTTAGCAACCACATAGCAACACCTTAGCAACCGCCTAGCAACCGCATAGCAACACCTTAGCAACCGCCTAGCAACCACCTAGCAACACCTTAGCAACCGCCTAGCAACCACCTAAGCAACCACCTAGCAACACCTTAGCAACCGCCTAGCAACTACCTAGCAACACCTTAGCAACCACCTAGCAACACCTTAGCAACCGCCTAGCAACCACCTAGCAACACCTTAGCAACCACCTAGCAACACCTTAGCAACCGCCTAGCAACCACATAGCAACACCTTAGCAACCGCCTAGCAACCTTATAGCAACCACCTAGCAACACCTTAGCAACCGCCTAGCAACACCTTAGCAACCACCTAGCAACACCTTAGCAACCGCCTAGCAACCACCTAGCAACACCTTAGCAACCACCTAGCAACACCTTAGCAACCGCCTAGCAACCACATAGCAACGCCTTAGCAACAGCCTAGCAACCACCTGGCAACACCTTAGCAACCGCATAGCAACCACCTAACAACACCTTAGCAACCACATAGCAACACCTTAGCAACCGCCTAGCAACCGCATAGCAACACCTTAGCAACCGCCTAGCAACCACCTAGCATCACCTTAGCAACCGCCTAGCAACCACCTAGCAACACCTTAGCAACCACCTAGCAACACCTTAGCAACCACCTAGCAACACCTTAGCAACCGCCTAGCAACTACCTAGCAACACCTTAGCAACCACCTAGCAACACCTTAGCAACCGCCTAGCAACCATCTAGCAACACCTTAGCAACCACCTAGCAACACCTTAGCAACCACCTAGCAACACCTTAGCAACCGCCTAGCAACCACATAGCAACACCTTAGCAACCGCCTAGCAACACCTTAGCAACCGCCTAGCAACCACCTAGCAACACCTTAGCAACCACCTAGCAACACCTTAGCAACCGCCTAGCAACCATCTAGCAATACCTTAGCAACCACCTAGCAACACCTTAGCAACCGCCTAGCAACACCTTTGCAACCACCTAGCAACACCTTAGCAACCGCCTAGCAACCACCTAGCACCTAGCTTGAACCCAGGAACATCAGATGAAAAGTCTGAGACCCTACCGCCTGATTTACCCAGGATCACTGGGGCATTAGCTTAGATTTTAAGCGCTTGTGACGTGTCAGAGTTGCAGCGTGCACTAAAAAGTGGGCTGTACAAAACAGATGGCAAGAGGGGGGCGCGATGCCAACGTCACCATAAGGAATTGTTACGACCCTGGTCTAGGGTCAAGGCCGCTAGGGTCTCTTTAATTGTCTTTTTTTTTGTCTTTTCTTTTTTTATCACCAAGAAAAAAAACGTGAAGCCAAATACCTCGGGGTGAACCCACAGAAAAATAATAAACAAAAATACGCTAACTAAACACCCAAATGAAACTTACTACACCTAATAAAATAACAGAAATAAAAATACAAAATCTACACCCGTCTCCCTGACTAACAAAAACACAGGTGAAAATATTTACAAAAAAGAAAAGTGGCGTCCAACCCTCTTATCGTGTATATATTTACAATATTTACAATCAACAAACACAAAAACCAAACAAAAATAATAGGAAGGGGAAACACAGATGGGTATACAACACAAAGTCAACACTAGCTCAACAGCACGAGAAATACAATCAACGAAAACAACTCAACAACAGGAATAACTTTATCACAATTTCAAACTACACGCCAACAAAACTCGCTCTCCCTCCCTACGCCCGTTGATCTCTTTTTAAAGTAAATGTGTGAGGAGCCCTGCAAGCCGAATGACGAGTTACTCAAAAATCAATGCACATTGGCCTTGCCTTGGATGGACCTTCTGCTACTTTCCTGCAAGGCCAGTTTTTTAATTCATCATCTTCATGTCGAGCAGCAGCTCTATATCATCTTAAGGTTCCATGGTGTAATGGTTAGCACTCTGGACTCTGAATCCATTGATCCGAGTTCAAATCTCGGTGGGACCTGTTTTTATTTTGCCAGCACCGCACAAAAAAGTTAAAATAGCATCCTGTTCCCTTGAAGGCCAAAAAATGACACTAACTCTGGGTTTTCCAGCACACTGGTAAGAAAACGGCCGGTTAGCTCAGTTGGTTAGAGCGTGGTGCTAATAACACCAAGGTCGCGGGTTCGATATCCGTACTGGCCAAATTTTTACTCTCTTATGCCTCAGATGCACTTAAGGGCTCAGCTTGGTCTCACAGACATCCCTGCTGCAGGAAAGCTGTGTTATGGCAGCCGAAATAGCTCAGTTGGGAGAGCGTTAGACTGAAGATCTAAAGGTCGCTGGTTCGATCCCGGGTTTTGGCAATGTTGTTGTTCTGTTTTGGGCACAGGGTCAGTTGAATGAAAGTCACCCAAAAAGCCTAGCCGCTTCACCCTTAAGTCCACCTGCTTCCATTTGACCAAAACGCTATCTTTCTCCCAGGTGGTCACATCGCTTCTGGTGATGATTCCTATGGCCTAATCGACAGCACTCTGCTATATATTTAGTGCTTTGATTTCCCACTGCGGACGCGCCATCGAATAAAAGAAAACTGTGACTTGATTGGGCTTCTGAAGGATTGCAATGATTAGTACTATACAGAACTGGCAAAGCTGACGTAAGGAAATTCGCTCTAAACCCTCCAGGTGCAACCAGCTTTGCAATAAAAGCCAGTGTGAAAGGCATGAAAACAGAAGTGGATAATGCGGGCATCGATCCAGCTACCTCTCTCATGCATGCTAAGCGAGCGCTCTACCATTTAAGCTAATTCCCCTTTTCACAATCAAAATTGAACATTTTAGACGTGGTCGAAAAAGAAAAAATAAGATCACATCTGTTCTGTGGTGGCTTCTTTGCCCTGCCTGCCATTTAGTCGTCAAATTGCCTAGAATGGCATGCTTTTCTTTTGAAGGCCCTACCTAGTAATGCTCCAGTAAATGTGTGAGGAGCCCTGCATGCCGAATGACGAGTTACTCAGAAATCAATGCACATTGGCCTTGCCTTGGATGGACCTTCTGCTACTTTCCTGCAAGGCCAGTTTTTTAATTCATCATCTTTATCTCGGGCAGCAGCTCAACACCATCTTGAGGTTCCATAATGTAATGGATCGCACTCTGCATCCAGCGATCTAAATTCAAATCTAGATGGGACCTGTTTTTTTTTTTTTTGCCAGCACCGCACAAAAAAGCTAAAATAGCATTCCATTCCCTTGAAGGCCAGAGAATAACAGTTACTATGGGTTTTCTAGGACCCTCAAGTCCAGCTGCTTCACCCTCAAGTCCACCTGCTTCCATTTGACCAAAACGCTATCTTTCTCCCAGGTGGTCACATCGCTTCTGGTGATGATTCCTATGGGCTAATCGACAGCACTCTGCTATATATTTAGTGCTTTGATTTCCCACTGCAGACGCGCCATCGAATAAAAGAAAACTGTGACTTGATAGGGCTTCTGAAGGATTGCAATGATTAGTACTACACAGAACCGGCAAAGCTGACGTAAGGAAATTCGCTCTAAACCCTCCAGGTGCAACCAGCTTTGCAATAAAAGCCACTGTGAAAGGCATGAAAACACAAGTGGAGAATGCGGACATCGATCCAGCTACCTCTAGCATGCTAAGCGAGCGCTCTACCATTTGAGTTAATTCCCCTTTTCACAAGCCAAATTGAACATTTTAGACGTGGTCAAAAAAGAAAAAATAAGATCACATCTGTTCTGTGGTGGCTTCTTTGCCCTGCCTGCCATTTAGTCGTCAAATTGCTTAGAATAGCGTGCTTTTCTTTTGAAGGCCCTACCTAGTCCTGCTCCAGTAAATGTGTGAGGAGCCCTGCATGCCGAATGACGAGTTACTCAGAAATCAATGCACATTGGCCTTGCCTTGGATGGACCTTCTGCTACTTTCTTGCAAGGCCATTTTTTTTAATTCATCATCTTCATGTCGAGCAGCAGCTCTATATCATCTTAAGGTTCCATGGTGTAATGGTTAGCACTCTGGACTCTGAATCCAGTGATCCGAGTTCAAATCTCGGTGGGACCTGTTTTTATTTTGCCAGCACCGCACAAAAAAAGTTAAAATAGCATCCTGTTCCCTTGAAGGCCAAAAAATGACACTAACTCTGGGTTTTCCAGCACTCTGGCAAGAAAACGGCCGGTTAGCTCAGTTGGTTAGAGCGTGGTGCTAATAACGCCAAGGTCGCGGGTTCGATACCCGTACTGGCCAAATCTTTACTCTCTTATGCCTCAGATGCACTTAAGGGCTCAGCTTGGTCTCACAGACATCCCTGCTGCAGGAAAGCTGTGTCATGGCAGCCGAAATAGCTCAGTTGGGAGAGCGTTAGACTGAAGATCTAAAGGTCCCTGGTTCGATCCCGGGTTTCGGCAAAGCAATGTTGCTGTTTTCTGTTTTTGGGCACAGGGTCAGTAGAATGAAAGTCAGCCAAAAAGCCTAGCCGCTTCACCCTTAAGTCCACCTGCTTCCATTTGACCAAAACGCTATCTTTCTCCCAGGTGGTCACATCGCTTCTGGTGATGATTTCTATGGCCTAATCGACAGCACTCTGCTATATATTTAGTGCTTTGATTTCCCACTGCGGACGCGCCATCGAATAAAAGAAAACTGTGACTTGATAGGGCTTCTGAAGGATTGCAATGATTAGTACTATACAGAACCGGCAAAGCTGACGTAAGGAAATTCGCTCTAAACCCTCCAGGTGCAACCAGCTTTGCAATAAAAGCCAGTGTGAAAGGCATGAAAACAGAAGTGGATAATGCGGGCATCGATCCAGCTACCTCTCTCATGCATGCGAAGCGACCGTTCTACCATTTAAGCTAATTCCTCTTTTCACAGTCAAAATTGAACATTTTAGACGTGGTCGAAAAAGAAAAAATAATATCACATCTGTTCTGTGGTGGCTTCTTTTTTAGATTAGATTAGATTCAACTTTATTGTCATTACACATGTACATGTACAAGGCAACGAAATGCAGTTTAGGTCTAACCAGCAGTGCAATAGCAGCAAGTGCAGGATACAGGTATAAGTTATAAAGTGCAGTTATAGAGAAACTATAGTGATATTTACAGATGGATGTACTATCAACATTATATACAGGTTGTATTAGCTATGAACAGATTTACAATAAATGAATATATGTACAGGATACTATTAATAGCAGAAGTGTGCAGATAGATAAACATAATTACAAATGTTCATGTGCAGTGGGTATGTCCAGTTCAAGTAAATGAATCAGTGCAATGAATATGTGCAAACTTTAAATGTGCAAATGTTAAATAGTGCAGTGATTGTGAGGAGTATAAGTTAGAGGAGTGTGGGGGGTGTATTGGGGGGGCAAAAGAGTCAGTAAGGGGCAGAGTTCAGAAGGGAGACAGCTCTGGGGAAAAAGCTGTTCCTCAGTCTGCTGGTTTTTGTCCGGGGGAGCCTGAAGCGCCTGCCGGAAGGCAGGAGAGAGAACAGTCTGTGAGCAGGATGAGAGGTGTCCTTAAGAATGCTGCGTGCTCGGCGCAGACAGTGTTTCTTCTGGATATCCTCAATGGCTGGCAGTGTAGTCCCTGTGATGCGTTGGGCAGTTTTCACCACCCGCTGCAGTGCCTTACGCTCAGCAACAGAGCAGCTTCCATACCAGACTGTGACGCAGTTGGTCAGGATGCTTTCTATTGTGCAGCGGTAGAAGTTCACCAAGACGGCTGATGAAAGCTGGTTCTTCTTAAGTTGCCTCAAGAAGAATAGGCGCTGGTGAGCCTTCTTGACCAGGCTGGAGGTGTTGGTGGTCCAGGAAAGGTCCTTAGAGATGTGGGTCCCCAGGAACTTGAAGGATGAGACAGGCTCAACGGCCATCCCATTAATGTGGATGGGATCATGCGAGCCTGTTCGTCCCTTCCTGAAGTCCACAATGAGCTCCTTGGTCTTGCTGGTGTTAAGGAGCAGATTATTGTCGGTGCACCAAGTGGCTAGATGCTGTATCTCCTCCCTGTAGGCAGTCTCATCATTATTGCTGATTAGACCAATCACTGTGGTGTCATCTGCAAATTTGATGATGGTGTTGGATCTGTTCACAGGCCTACAGTCGATGGTAAAAAGGGAGTAGAGGAAGGGGCTCAGCACGCAGCCCTGGGGTACACCAGTGTTGAGTGTGACGGTGGTGGAGCAGATGTGGCCTGATCTAACATTCTGAGGTCTGTTAGTCAGAAAGTCCATAACCCAGTTGCAGAGAGACGCGTTGATATCCAGGTCTCTGAGTTTGATCATTAGCTTAGAGGGTATGACAGTGTTGAATGCTGAGCTGAAGTCAACAAACAGCATTCGTGCATAAGTGTTTTTATTGTCCAGGTGTGTGAGGACAGAGTGCAGTGCTATGGAGACGGCGTCTTCTGTGCTCCTGTTGCCACGGTAGGCAAACTGATGTGGGTCCAGTGTGGATGGCAGAGAGTCTTTCAGATGTGCCAGGACCAACCGCTCGAAGCACTTCATGATGATGGGTGTGAGTGCTACAGGGCGGTAGTCATTCAGGCATGTTGGGCTGGAGTGTTTGGGCACCGGCACAATAGAGGTGGTTTTAAAGCATGTTGGCACAGTTGCTAGGTTAAGCGACAGGTTGAAAATGTCTGTGAATACCCCAGTGAGCTGTTCTGCACATGCTTTGAGGACGCGCCCAGGGATACCGTCTGGTCCAGCAGCCTTACGCACATTGATCCGACTCAGTGCGGTGTAGACTTCTGAGGAGGTGAGTGTGATAGGTGAGTGGTCGGTTGAGGTAGTGTTCCTGGTGTAGGGTTCTGTATTGTCTCTTTCAAAGCGGGCATAAAAGTCATTTAGCTCGTTCAGGAAGGAGACATTTGTGGCTGTGGGGGTGGACTGGCTGGGTTTGTAGTTGCTGATGGCCTGGATGCCCTGCCACATGCGCCGAGGATCAGAGTTGGAAAAGTGCTCCTCTAGCTTTAGCTTGTAGCAGTGCTTGGCCTTTTTGATGCCCCTCTTCAGATTAGCCCTGGAAGTGCTGTAGGCCTGTGCATCCCCTGATCTGAATGCAGTGTTGCGTGCCTTCAGCAGGAGGCGCACCTCCTTGTTCATCCATGGCTTTTGATTTGGGTATGTGGTGATCTGTTTCTGGGTTGTAACACTGTCTATGGTGGTGTTGATATATTCCAGAACAGAGGAAGTGTAACTGTCAATGTCTGTGTGAGAGCCACATGTGGCCTGGGAAGCAAACATACTCCAGTCTGTGTGTTCAAACCTGTCCTGGAGTGTGGAGTCCACCCCCGCTGGCCACACTTTGATGGTCCTTACTGATGGCTTCACACGGTTGACGATGGGTGAGTATTTGGGGGTGAGAAACAGACAAAGGTGGTCTGATTGACCCAAGTGGGGGAGGGGGGTCACAGCGTATGCTTCAGCCATGTTTGTGTAAACTTGGTCTAAAGTTTTGTTTCCCCTTGTGTGGCAGAAAATGTTTTGATGGAATTTGGGGAGCACTGTCTTTAAGTTTGAGTGATTAAAATCCCCCGCAACAATAAAAGCAGCCTCCGGGTGAGCAGTCTGTTGTTTGCTGATGGCTGCATGAAGTTCATTCATAGCGAGCTTGGCATCAGCGTCGGGAGGGATATAAGCAGCAGTTATTATGGTGGAGGTGAACTCCCGTGGCAGATAAAACGGTCTACATTTAACCATTAGAAATTCCAGGTTAACAGAGCAATGTCTCCCAACGACGACAGAGTTTGTGCACCAAGCTTTGTTAATATAAATGCATAATCCTCCGCCTCTGGTCTTACCGGAGTCATCCGCCGTTCTGTCTGCTCGGAATGTTTGATGCTCCGTTAGCGATATAGCGGTGTCTGGTATCCCGCTGTTTAGCCATGTTTCTGTGAAAATCATGACATTACAGTTCCATAATCTTTTGCTGTGGTTGATGCGCAGTCGAATCTCATCCATTTTGTTCACCAGTGACCGTACATTGGCGAGAAAGATGCTGGGTAAAGAGAGCCGGTGTGGTGTTAGCTTTAGCTTAGCTCTTAGCCCGCCGCGCTTCCCCCGTCTTTGTTTACGTTCTCTGCGCCGCCTCCGAGCACTTCCGCCCGGCCGTGTAGGGCTCTGAGGCCCGTGTGTTCTGGCGATCTCAGGGATGAGTCGAAGATTGTTAATAAAACTGTCCGGAATGCACAATCCAATATCCAAGATGTCCTGTCGGGTGTACGATGTAAAGGCACTGCTGTTCTGCACGAACAGACCCGAAATGAGCAGGAATAATACTGCAAAATTGCAGATACTGGAGAGACGCTGAGCCTCGCGAACCGAACGCGCCGCCATCTTGTCTCAATGTATTCTTTGCCCTGCCTGCCATTTAGTCGTCAAATTGCCTAGAATGGCGTGCTTTTCTTTTGAAGGCCCTACCTAGTAATGCTCCAGTAAATGTGTGTGGAGCCCTGCATGCCGAGTGACGAGTTACTCAGAAATCATTGCACATTGGCCTTGCCTTGGATGCACCTTCCGCTACTTTCCTGCAAGGCCAGTTTTTTAATTCATCATCTTCATCTCGGGCAGCAGCTCTACACCATCTTGAGGTTCCATAATGTAATGGATAGCACTCTGCATCCAGCGATCTAAATTCAAATCTAGATGGGACCTGTTTTTTTTTTTTTTTGCCAGCACCGCACAAAAAAGCTAAAATAGCATTCCATTCCCTTGATGGCCAGAGAATAACAGTTACTATGGGTTTTCTAGGACCCTCAAGTCCAGCTGCTTCACCCTCAAGTCCACCTGCTTCCATTTGACCAAAACGCTATCTTTCTCCCAGGTGGTCACATCGCTTCTGGTGATGATTCCTATGGGCTAATCGACAGCACTCTGCTATATATTTAGTGCTTTGATTTCCCACTGCAGACGCGCCATCGAATAAAAGAAAACTGTGACTTGATAGGGCTTCTGAAGGATTGCAATGATTAATACTACACAGAACCGGCAAAGCTGACGTAAGGAAATTCGCTCTAAACCCTCCAGGTGCAACCAGCTTTGCAATAAAAGCCAGTGTGAAAGGCATGAAAACACAAGTGGAGAATGCAGACATCGATCCAGCTACCTCTCGCATGTTAAGCGAGCGCTCTACCATTTGAGTTAATTCCCCTTTTCACAAGCCAAATTGAACATTTTAGACGTGGTCAAAAAAGAAAAAATAAGATCACATCTGTTCTGTGGTGGCTTCTTTGCCCTGCCTGCCATTTAGTCGTCAAATTGCTTAGAATAGCGTGCTTTTCTTTTGAAGGCCCTACCTAGTCCTGCTCCAGTAAATGTGTGAGGAGCCCTGCATGCCGAATGACGAGTTACTCAGAAATCAATGCACATTGGCCTTGCCTTGGATGGACATTCTGCTACTTTCCTGCAAGGCCATTTTTTAAATTCATCATCTTCATGTCGAGCAGCAGCTCTATATCATCTTAAGGTTCCATGGTGTAATGGTTAGCACTCTGGACTCTGAATCCAGTGATCCGAGTTCAAATCTCGGTGGGATCTGTTTTTATTTTGCCAGCACCGCACAAAAAAAGTTAAAATAGCATCCTGTTCCCTTGAAGGCCAAAGAATGACACTAACTCTGGGTTTTCCAGCACACTGGCAAGAAAACGGCTGGTTAGCTCAGTTGGTTAGAGCGTGGTGCTAATAACGCCAAGGTCGCGGGTTCGATACCCGTACTGGCCAAATCTTTACTCTCTTATGCCTCAGATGCACTTAAGGGCTCAGCTTGGTCTCACAGACATCCCTGCTGCAGGAAAGCTGTGTCATGGCAGCCGAAATAGCTCAGTTGGGAGAGCGTTAGACTGAAGATCTAAAGGTCCCTGGTTCGGTTTCGGCAAAGCAATGTTGTTGTTCTGTTTTTGGGCACAGGGTCAGTTGAATGAAAGTCACCCAAAAAGCCTAGCCGCTTCACCCTTAAGTCCACCTGCTTCCATTTGACCAAAACGCTATCTTTCTCCCAGGTGGTCACATCGCTTCTGGTGATGATTCCTATGGCTTAATCGACAGCACTCTGCTATATATTTAGTGCTTTGATTTCCCACTGCGGATGCGCCATCGAATAAAAGAAAACTGTGACTTGATTAGGGCTTCTGAAGGATTGCAATGATTAGTACTATACAGAACCTGGCAAAGCTGACGTAAGGAAATTCGCTCTAAACCCTCCAGGTGCAACCAGCTTTGCAATAAAAGCCAGTGTGAAAGGCATGAAAACAGAAGTGGATAATGCGGGCATCGATCCAGCTACCTCTCTCATGCATGCGAAGCGACCGTTCTACCATTTAAGCTAATTCCCCTTTTCACAATCAAAATTGAACATTTTAGACGTGGTCGAAAAAGAAAAAATAAGATCACATCTGTTCTGTGGTGGCTTCTTTGCCCTGCCTGCCATTTAGTCGTCAAATTGCCTAGAATGGCATGCTTTTCTTTTGAAGGCCCTACCTAGTAATGCTCCAGTAAATGTGTGATGGAGCCCTGCATGCCGAATGACGAGTTACTCAGAAATCAATGCACATTGGCCTTGCCTTGGATGGACCTTCTGCTACTTTCCTGCAAGGCCAGTTTTTTAATTCATCATCTTTCATCTCGGGCAGCAGCTCTAACACCATCTTGAGGTTCCATAATGTAATGGATAGCACTCTGCATCCAGCGATCTAAATTCAAATCTAGATGGGACCTGTTTTTTTTTTTTTTGCCAGCACCGCACAAAAAAGCTAAAATAGCATTCCATTCCCTTGAAGGCCAGAGAATAACAGTTACTATGGGTTTTCTAGGACCCTCAAGTCCAGCTGCTTCACCCTCAAGTCCACCTGCTTCCATTTGACCAAAACGCTATCTTTCTCCCAGGTGGTCACATCGCTTCTGGTGATGATTCCTATGGGCTAATCGACAGCACTCTGCTATATATTTAGTGCTTTGATTTCCCACTGCAGACGCGCCATCGAATAAAAGAAAACTGTGACTTGATAGGGCTTCTGAAGGATTGCAATGATTAGTACTACACAGAACCGGCAAAGCTGACGTAAGGAAATTCGCTCTAAACCCTCCAGGTGCAACCAGCTTTGCAATAAAAGCCACTGTGAAAGGCATGAAAACACAAGTGGAGAATGCAGACATCGATCCAGCTACCTCTCGCATGCTAAGCGAGCGCTCTACCATTTGAGTTAATTCCCCTTTTCACAAGCCAAATTGAACATTTTAGACGTGGTCAAAAAAGAAAAAATAAGATCACATCTGTTCTGTGGTGGCTTCTTTGCCCTGCCTGCCATTTAGTCGTCAAATTGCTTAGAATAGCGTGCTTTTTTCTTTTGAAGGCCCTACCTAGTCCTGCTCCAGTAAATGTGTGAGGAGCCCTGCATGCCGAATGACGAGTTACTCAGAAATCAATGCACATTGGCCTTGCCTTGGATGGACCTTCTGCTACTTTCCTGCAAGGCCAATTTTTTAAATTCATCATCTTCATGTCGAGCAGCAGCTCTATATCATCTTAAGGTTCCATGGTGTAAAGGTTAGCACTCTGGACTCTGAATCCTGTGATCCGAGTTCAAATCTCGGTGGGACCTGTTTTTATTTTGCCAGCACCGCACAAAAAAAGTTAAAATAGCATCCTGTTCCCTTGAAGGCCAAAGAATGACACTAACTCTGGGTTTTCCAGCACACTGGCAAGAAAACGGCTGGTTAGCTCAGTTGGTTAGAGCGTGGTGCTAATAACGCCAAGGTCGCGGGTTCGATACCCGTACTGGCCAAATCTTTACTCTCTTATGCCTCAGATGCACTTAAGGGCTCAGCTTGGTCTCACAGACATCCCTGCTGCAGGAAAGCTGTGTCATGGCAGCCGAAATAGCTCAGTTGGGAGAGCGTTAGACTGAAGATCTAAAGGTCCCTGGTTCGATCCCGGGTTTCGGCAAAGCAATGTTGTTGTTTCTGTTTTTGGGCACAGGGTCAGTTGAATGAAAGTCACCCAAAAAGCCTAGCCGCTTCACCCTTAAGTCCACCTGCTTCCATTTGACCAAAACGCTATCTTTCTCCCAGGTGGTCACATCGCTTCTGGTGATGATTCCTATGGCCTAATCAACAGCACTCTGCTATATATTTAGTGCTTTGATTTCCCACTGCGGACGCGCCTTCGAATAAAAGAAAACTGTGACTTGATAGGGCTTCTGAAGGATTGCAATGATTAGTACTATACAGAACCGGCAAAGCTGACGTAAGGAAATTCGCTCTAAACCCTCCAGGTGCAACCAGCTTTGCAATAAAAGCCAGTGTGAAAGGCATGAAAACAGAAGTGGATAATGCGGGCATCGATCCAGCTACCTCTCTCATGCATGCTAAGCGACCGTTCTACCATTTAAGCTAATTCCCCTTTTCACAATCAAAATTGAACATTTTAGACGTGGTCGAAAAAGAAAAAATAATATCACATCTGTTCTGTGGTGGCTTCTTTGCCCTGCCTGCCATTTAGTCGTCAAATTGCCTAGAATAGCGTGCTTTTCTTTTGAAGGCCCTACCTAGTCCTGCTCCAGTAAATGTGTGAGGAGCCCTGCATGCCGAATGACGAGTTACTCAGAAATCAATGCACATTGGCCTTGCCTTGGATGGACCTTCTGCTACTTTCCTGCAAGGCCATTTTTTTTAATTCATCATCTTCATGTCGGGCAGCAGCTCTATATCATCTTAAGGTTCCATGGTGTAATGGTTAGCACTCTTACGTTACGTTAGCAGGCTTACGGCCATACCACCCTGAGCACGCTAGAGGGAGCTAGAGTGAAACAGGAAGTGTGAGGCTGCAGACGGGAGAGAAAGGCTCTCCCTTTGTTTTGGTTTATTTTGAGTTTATTTAATAGTTTTTCTTTGGTGATAGTGGGCATTTTTTGATTTTTTTGTTTTTAAACCACCTGACAGCAGCACGTGTGCTTGCTGGAAGGTGGTTAGCACTTTTTTTTTTTGAGAGAAAATGGACTCACAAAGTAACAGCACAGATTTGTTTGAAGAAGCACGAGGGGAAAACATCACAGGACGGACTGGAGAAACACAGCACTGGATTAGGAGGGGAAGGACAACTGGAAAACAACGTTGGACGGGAAGGAGGAAGAAACATGGCAAACAAAGAACGACAAGAAAACCAACAACAGGAGAGGCAACAAGAAAGAAGTGGAAAAAGGTACATGAAGGAAGCAACGGTGGTTCTAAATGTGGACAAAGTTAAAGAGGTGAGAGTTTTGGAAATAATTAATGCAGTAACTGAAAAGTGTGGACTTGGAAAAATTCTTGCGAGAAGGCCGAGACAGGACAAAGAATATGAACTAACGTTAGAAAAAGAAGAAACATGCGATAAACTGATGGATGGACTAATTATAAAAGGAGAAACCTGTGAAGTGAAAATGCTACAAAATAGAGACTATGTGGTTTCCTTCATGCATTTGCCCGCTTACCTGGATGATCAATTAATTATAGATAAATTAGAAGGCTGGGGAGTATTTCCCATAACAAAAATTAAAAGAAGGCTATATCTGGGCACAGAAATAGAGGATGGAGCATGTTTTATCAAAGTGAGATTCCCCAGAGAAGTGATATCTCTACCTTACAGCACAAGGCTGGAAACGGCAGAAGGTCAGCAATATTTTAGGGTGATGCACAGCCACCAGGTTAAGACTTGTAGGCTGTGCATGAGCCCGGACCATATGGTCAAAGATTGCCCAGACTTTAAATGCTATAAATGTGAGGAAAGGGGACATTTTGCCCGAGACTGCGATGCCATTAAGTGCCCGGACTGCCAGAATTATATAAATAAGTGTGAATGTTGGATGGAGGAAGAGGAGGAGGAGGATGAGATCCAGGTGAGTGGGCAAATGCATGAAGGAAACAGTGAAAGGGAAAGTTATGAAGAGGAACAAACAACGGCACAAACAATACAAACTACAACAGAAGAAATAACATTGGATGAGGAGAAAACAAACGAAAGAAAAGGAAAAGAAACAGAAACAGACAGTCAACAAATAGAGCATGAAGAGGAGGTAGCATGGACACCAATGGACATAACGTCTAGCTTCAAAAACGTGTTGGATGTAATAGAAAAGGAAGATCTTAAAGAACAAAACAAGGGAGCAGACAGAGAGACTGGAAAACATGAAGAGGAAGTAGAAAAAGACAAAATTGAGAAAAGACAAACAAGACTATCGGCAAAAGCTTTATCAAATATAGAAACTGCTAGAAAAAAAGGTTTGAAAAAAGGACAACTGAAAAGCCACAACAGATATGATTCTTTGAGAGGTTTGGGAGAAGAAGAGGACTGAGATGACGGTTTTTATTTCCTTTTTCCTTCTTTTAATGGTTTTAAATTGTGTGTCTTTTAATGCAAGAGGTTTAATGGACTTAAGAAAATTCCAAAATGTAAAAGAAAAGTGTAAAAGAGAAGAAATAATTATTTTACAAGAAACAAATTGGAAAAATGAGGTGATGGAGAAATATAAAAAAGAATAGGATGGGGACTTTTATTATAGTAATGGAGATGGGAAAGCTGGGAGAGGAGTAGCTATTTTAATAAGAAAGAATGCACTACAAATGAGTAAAGTAATATATAAAGACAAACAAGGAAAATGTATGATTTTAGAAATAAAATATGAAGGGAAAGATATCATTTTAGTTAATGTGCATGCACCCAATGAAGAGAGTGAAAAGAAAAGCTTTTTTTAACATATTGAGAAGGTTTTTAAACGACTATAAACAAATAATAGTATGTGGGGATTTTAACACTGTTTTTAGCAGACAGGACATAACAGAAGGTATGGTTTTTAAATCAGACACAGGAAGAAAAGAACTAAAATCACTAATGGAGGAAAAAGGAATGATAGACATTTGGAGAGAGAGAAACGGGAAGAAAAAGGAGTTTTCTAGAAGACAAATAGTAGGGAATTTTGTAACTCAATCGAGAATAGACTATGTGTTATGCACAAGAAATATAGAAATTTATATAGAAAAAATAAAGTACGATGAAACTGTTTTAAGTGACCATAAATTTTTATTGTTTAATTTTAATACAGAAGAAATACAAAGAGGCCCAGGGGTGTGGACATTAAATAGTGACATTTTAAAAAATGAAGACTATGTTAAAAAAATAAAAGGAATAATAGAAAAGGAAAAAGGAAACCAAATATATAATGAAGACAAAAGACTATGGTGGGAAAATGTCAAATATCTGATTAAAAAAAACTACAATACAATTTTGTAGAATAATACAAAAGAATAAAAGACACCAAGAAAAAACAATAAAAGAAATCTTAGAAAAAGAACTAGAAAAAAATGAAAAAGACGTACAAAAAATAAAAGAAATGGAGGAAAAACTGAAAGAAATTGAGGAAAAGAAATATGAAGGAGCTAGACTAAGAAGCAAAGCAAAATATGTAGTAGAGGGAGAAAAGTGCACAAAATTCTTCTTTGATTTAGAAAGACAAAAAGGAAAAGCAGAAACAATAAAGATAATACAAGGAGCAAAAGGAGAAAGCATAGAAGGAAATGAAGACATTTTAAAAGAAATAAAAACATACTATGAGGAGTTATTTAAAACACAGGGAGTTGATGAATTACAAATGGAAAAATTATTAAAACAGATAAAAACAAAAATAGATGAAGAGGATAAAAGAGAATGTGACCAAGAAATAAAAGAAGAAGAAATAAGAAAAGCAATAGAAAGCTTGAACAAAAGGAAAAGTCCAGGAATAGATGGGTTAAATAGTGAATTTTACGTATGTTTTAAGGAAATTTTAATACCAATTTTAACTGAAATTTTTAAAGAAATACTGCAAAAAGAAGAATTAAATGAAAGAATGGGAATGGGATTAATGAAATTAATACACAAAAAAGGAGAAAAGACATTGTTAAAAAATTACAGACCAATCACAATGTTAAACACAGATTTGAAGATTTTAACTAAAATTTTAGCAAATCAATTAAAAGAAGTGATGCCAAAAATAATTCAAACAACACAGGCCTACTTGATAAAAGGAAGAGACATAGCAGGCATAACAATGAGCATAAAAGACATCATAGAATATATGAAGGACAAAAAAGAGGAAGGATATATCATAAGTTTGGATTTCGAAAAAGCTTTTGACAGAGTTGAACACCAGTTTTTATTTGAAGCACTTAAAAAGTTTGGTTTTGGAGAAGTTTTTAGAAAATGGATCAGGATTTTATATAAGGGTATTTTAACAAAAATTAAATGTAATGGCTTTTTAACAGAATGTTTTAAAATAACAAGATCGATAAGGCAAGGATGTCCTCTGTCAGCACTCTTATATTCACTTGTGGCAGAATCCCTGGGTCTAGCTATCAATGAAGATGAAAAAATAAAAGGAATGGAAATTGAAGAAAATAAAGTAAATAAAATGTTTCAATATGCAGATGACACTACATTAATAGTAAAAGGAAAAGAGAGTGTGAAAGAAGCGATGAAAATAGTACAACAATTTTGTAAAGGATCGGGAAGTAAAGTAAATGAAGACAAAACGGTTTATATGAAGTTTGGAAAGGAGACAGATTTAGCAGATTGCACCAATTTTAAAGAAGTAGAAGAAATAAAGATTTTAGGGGTTTTAATGGGGAAAGATGCCAGAACAGCTAGAGATAAGATGTGGGAGGGTTTTTTAACAGATATAGAAAGGAGGTTAAATTACTGGAAACTAAGAACACTGACATTAAAAGGGAAAGTTTTGATTATAAATGTTTTAATGGAGTCTAAATTGTGGCATGTTTTATATGTTTTAGAAATGCCAATGTGGATAGAAAAGAGGTTGAAAAAATGTTTTGCTGATTTTTTATGGGGAGGTAAGCCACCAAGGATTGCTTTTAATACAGTTGTAGGGGAAACAGACAAGGGTGGGTTGGGTTTAATAGATGTTGAACAAAGGAAAAATAGTTTAAGAGTGAAAAGAATAAAGAAGTATCTAGAAAAAGAAAACAAAGCAGAGTGGAAAAAAACTATGAAATATTTTTTAAACAAATGTGGTAATTTTAACATGGGAGATGGGATTTTATGGATGAAAACAAAAGCTTGGATGACAGAAAACTTACCTGAATTTTATAGAGAAATTTTAAGTGCGTGGGGGAACTTTTTAACTATAGTGCAATATAATCCACATGGAAGGGAAAACATTTTAAACCAACCTCTTTTCTTGAACAACAACATTTAAGTCATTTTTTAAGAAATGGATAGAAGTTGGGATTTTAAAAGTAAGGGACATTTTATATGAATTTAAAGAAGGATTTTTAACTGAACAATATGTTATAGACACAATGGAGGAGGCGAAAGAGGAATACAACAGAAGGGAAATTGAGAAAAATCTTGACATAATTAAACAGGCAATTCCGAAAGAATGGATACGAAGCATAGACAATTTTGAAAAAGAAAAAGAAACAAATGAAGTGTATGTGAAAATAGGAGAAAAAACACACGATTTTAAAGAATGTACTGTGAGAAATATTTATTGTTTTTTTAGAGAGAAAGTTTTTAAAGAACCAACAGCAAACAAATTCTGGATGGACAAATACAATGTAAAAGCAAATGAAATATGGGGAAACATGAAAGGAAGGTATATAGAAACAAAAGTCGAATGTCTAGAATTTTTAGTAAGGCACAAAGCAATATTTTCAGATGTCATTTTAAACAAGATAGGGATGGAACAAAGTGGAATATGTAAAGTATGTCAAAAAGAAGAAGAGGGTTTTTTACACATGTTTTTATATTGTCAAGAATTGTAAAGTTTTTTAAAAGATTGTAAAGTTTTAATTAATGGACTACTTGGAGACTGGGATGAAAATAAAACAGAATGGAGCAGAGTATTGATGTTGGGATGGAATAAGAATAATGAAAATAAGAAAATTGTCAACCTATGTATCATGCTGATGAAGAATGCAATGTGGGAAAGAAGAATTGTGGCAAAAAAAGAGAAAATTGTGATGGATGTATGGCCAATTTTAAGGAGGAAAACGGAAGGATGCATGGAAAAACTGTATATATATTATAAAAACGAGGACAATTTAGGTGAACTGCGCAAAATCTTGACAAACAAAGCATGTCAAGTTTTTAAAGAAATGAACTGGAATTTACCACAGTTTTAATGTTTTTGATTCCAAATGATTTTTTAATATGTATTGTATTATGCTTTACCGTGTAAAATTGTAACTGAAATTATTTTTAATAAAAAAAAAAAAAAAAAAAAAAAAGCAATGCCTGATCTCATCTGAACTCGGAAGCTAAGCAGGGTTGGGCCTGGTTAGTACTTGGATGGGAGACCGCCTGGGAATACCAGCTGCTGTAAGCTTTTTGAATTCCTTCATTTGGCAAAAAAATGTATTAATTAATTAATTGAAAAAAAAAAATACAGGTAAACAATTGAGGTGACAAGGGCGTAGTTTCTGTCGCTGCTGTGTCAAGGCAAGCGGAGTTGCGCTCGGCACCTGGTACTGCGCCTATTTTTAAATAGCCAACTCTTGACGACTGCTTTCGCTTACGGCCATACCACCCTGGCAATGCCTGATCTCATCTGAACTCGGAAGCTAAGCAGGGTTGGGCCTGGTTAGTACTTGGATGGGAGACCGCCTGGGAATACCAGGTGCTGTAAGCTTTTTGAATTCCTTCATTTGGCAAAAAAATGTATTAATTAATTAATTGGAAAAAAAAAAAATACAGGTAAACAATTGAGGTGACAAGGGCGTAGTTTCTGTCGCTGCTGTGTCAAGGCAAGCGGAGTTGCGCTCGGCACCTGGTACTGCGCCTATTTTTAAATAGCCAACTCTTGACGACTGCTTTCGCTTACGGCCATACCACCCTGGGAACACTAGAGGACACTAGTGAGCGATACAGGAAGTGATCGGCTGCAGTTTGGAGAGAAAGGCTCTCCTCCATTTTAGTATTTTTGTTTTGTGTTTGTTTTTGTGGACTGAATTAGAGTTTGATTTTGTGTTTTTGTTTTTTAAACCACCTGACAGCAGCATCCCGCTGACTGGAGGGTGGTTTGTTGTTTTTGTTTTTTGCACTTTACTGGGCATAAAATGGACGGATTTTTGGTAAACGAAACTGGACTGGATGCGGAGACACTCATGGCAAACGAAACTGGACTGGACGGAGGAACAAGAATGGTTAACGACAATGGACTGGACAATAAACAACGAGCTGGACAAAGGAAAAACCAACTTGGTGGAAGAAAATATTTAAAAGAAGCAACAGTAATCGTGAACACAGAAAAAGTCAATGAGGTAAGAGCTGTGGACATCATTAAAGCAGTGACAGACAAGTGTGGTCAAGGGAAAATTTTGGCTTTGAGACCAAGGCAAGGAAAAGAGTTTGAACTTACTATGGAGAAGGAGGAAACATGTGAGGAGTTGCTTGATGGACTGTTGATTAAGGGAGTGGACTGTGAAATCAAAAAGCTGCAAAACAGGGATTATGTTGTTTCTTTCATGCACCTGCCCGTCTATCTTGATGATAGAGAAATTTTAGAAAAATTAGAAGGATGGGGAGTTTATCCAATATCAAAAATAAAAAGAAGGGTTTACACTGGCACTGACATTGAGGACGGAACAAGGTTCCTAAAAGTGAGATTCCCTAAGGAGGTGGCATCATTGCCATATAGCACAAAGCTGGAAACAGCGGAAGGGCCGCAGTACTTCAGGGTAATGCACAGCCATCAAGTGAAGACCTGTAGGCTGTGCATGAGCCCTGAACACTTGTTAATGGATTGCCCAGATTTTAAGTGCTACAAATGTGAAGAAAAGGGACACTTTGCAAGGAGTTGTAATACTGTCAAATGCCCAGAATGTAAACAATTTTTAAACAAGTGTGAATGTTGGATGGAAGGAGAGGAAGGAGGAGGAGAAGATCAAGTAGACGGACAGGTGCATGAAAGAAACAAGAAAGGAGAAGAATCAACAACAAAGGTAATGGAGGAGGAAACAAACATTATAAGGGATGAAGAAGAAGAAGAAAAACAGACATCAGAACAAGAACAGTGGACACAAATGGAAATAACTGACAGTTTTAAAAACTTTTTAAATATGGTGGAAAACGATGAACAAAGTAAGACTGATCAAGCTGAAGGAATGGAAAGTGATGAAGAACAAAGGACAGATTATGTAGAGAAGAACAAAGTGGAAAGAGGACTAATAAGAAGAAGGACAATAAAGGTAAAACCAAATGTGGACAGTGCAAGAAAAAAGATGATGACAAAGGTGCGGGTAAAAAACGTTAATAGGTATGAAGTGTTAAGAGGGCTGGAAGAAGATGATGAGAAATAATGTTTTTTAACCATTTTATTTATTTTAACATGATTTTAATGTGTGTTTCTTTTTATGGAAGGGGCTGTTGGTTGAGTGAAAAAAAGTGGGTATGCAGAGGTAGAGGAGGAGACTAAAAATAATGGTTGGTTTTAATATTTTAATATCTTTTATCATGTTTTTTAACATTTTATCGTGGAATGCAAGAGGTTTATTGAATGTGGAGAAATTTGAAAAAATGTTGGTGTTATGTAAAGAAGCTGATGTGATTGTTTTGCAAGAAACAAATTGGAAAAATGAAAGTGTTAAAATGGTTCAAAGTAAATGGGATGGTCAAATATATTTTAACAATGGAGAGGATAAACTGGGTAGTGGAGTAGCGATTTTAATAAAAAGAGGTACATATGAAAAAGAAAAAGTCATATTTGAGGATGGAGTTGGGAAAAGCATGGCGATGAAATTAGAAAAAGGAGAAGATCATTTCATCATTTATAATATTCATGCACCCAATGAAGAAAGTGGAAAAGTGAACTTCTTTAAAAAACGTTAGTATAAATGTAAAAAATGGCAGAATGTTATTGTAATTGGAGATTTTAATACTGTTTTTACAGAATTAGATCTGGGGAGTAAGATGGTATATAGAAAAGACAAGGGGAGAGAGGAGCTACTGAAAATGATGACAGAATGCAATTTAATAGATGTGTGGAGAGAGAAAAACAAGACAAAGAGGGATTTTTCAAGAATGCAACTGGTTTTACATGAGCTGAAGTTAAGTAGGATTGATTATATGTTATGTCATGTAGAAATGAAGGATTTTATCAAAAGTTTATTTTATAAAAAAGTCAGTTTTAGTGATCATTCGTTTTTTTGTGTGAAATTAGATTGTGCAAAAGTTGAAAGGGGATTAGGTGTATGGATTTTGAACGCAACAATTTTAAAACATGAGACATACAAAGAAAAAATTACACAAATAATTGCAAACAGTAAATTGGACAGAATGTATAGAGAAGATAAAAGAATATGGTGGGACAATATGAAGTTAGACATGAAAAAATGTTCAATAAAATATTGTCAAATTGTAAAAAGAGTTAAAAATAATAAAGAAATGAAAATAAGAAAGGAATTAGAAGACGAAATAAAAAGACTGCAAATAGATCAAATGAAGATATTGGGAAAATAATATATTTACAAGAACAACTGAAAGAGATGGAAAATGAAAAATGCAGAGGGGCTATAATTAGAAGCAAAGCAAAGTACACTGTTGAAGGAGATCGAAGTACAAAATTCTTCTTTAACCTAGAAAAGAATAGACAGAAAGCAGACTTAATGAAAGAGGTGTTGAATAAAAATGGAGAATTAAAACAAGGAACTGAGGAAATTTTAATAGCTGTTAAACATTTCTATGAAGATATGTTTAAGAGTCAAGGAACTACAAGGGATGATAAACTGTTTCTCTTAAATCAAATAAAACTAAAAGTTTCAGATGAAGATAAAGTTTTTTGTGATGCAGGGATAACTGAAGTAGAAATTGATGAAGCAATAGGACAGTTAACTACGGAGAAAAGTCCAGGCATAGATGGGTTAACCAATGAGTTTTATAAGAATTTTAGAGAAACGATAGTACCTGTTTTAAAAGAAGTTTATGATGAGGTTTTTAAAAAAGAAGAATTAAGTGAAAGAATGAAGATAGGAATGATTAAAATGATATACAAAAGAAGAGGAAGTCCTTTAGATCTGAAGAATTATAGGCCTTTAACAATGTTAAATACAGATTTTAAAATTTTAGCAAAGGTTTTAGCAAACAGATTAAGGAAAGTTTTACCTAAAATTATTAGCACCACACAGGCATATGGAGTAAAGGGGAAGGACATATTAGACACAGTTCAAAATATAAGAGATACATTATTATATATGAAGGAGAAAAATGTGAGTGGATATTTAATTAGTTTGGATTTAGAGAAAGCATTTGATAGAGTGGAACATGACTATTTGTTTGAAGTGATTAAAACATTTGGATTTGGGGAGAATTTTAGGAAATGGATCAACATTTTTTATTATAATATTTTAACATGTATTAAATGCAATGGTTTTTTAACGGAATGTTTTCAACCAACAAGGTCTATAAGACAAGGATGTCCACTATCTGCACTACTGTACACATTAGTAGCTGAACCATTGGGACTAGCAATAAAAGCAGTCAATGGAATAAAAGGAATACAAATAGAAGAAAGAACTGAACATGAGCCAGTTTACCAGTATGCAGATGACACAACCTTGTTGGTTGAAGACATTCAAAGTGTAACAAAGGCAATGGGGATTTTAAATAGGTACTGTAAGGGGACGGGAGCTAAGGTTAATGTTGAAAAGAGTGTGTGTATGAGGATTGGAAGGGCAGATGTTTTACCTCAGCACATACATTTTAAGGAAGAGTATGAACATATCAAGATTTTAGGCATTTGGGTTGGTTTGGATTTTAATAAAGCGGATCATTTTAATTGGGAGGGAGTTTTAAAAGGGGTTGAAATTAGATTGAGATATTGGAAATTGAGAAACCTGACATTGAAGGGAAAGGTTTTATTGATTAATTCTCTAATGCTCTCAAAAATGTGGTATGTGCTGAGTGTTACCCCATTGCCTTGTGAATACTATAAAAGAATTAAAAAATGTGTTTTAGATTTCTTATGGGGAAAAGGAAGAGCAAAAATATCTTATGACACGTTGATTGGAGGGAAAGAAGTTGGGGGACTTGGGCTTTTAGACCCACTTTTAAGGATGAAAACATTAAGGGTGAAATTGGTCAAATGTTTTGTAGATGATAAGAGTAAAGAAGTGTGGAAAAATGTCATGGATTACTTTTTAAAGAAATGTGGTGGAGTAAATAAGGGATGTAGTGTATTATGTATGAAAACAAAAAAAGAAATGTGGACAGGTATACCAACATTTTATGAAGAGGTTTTAGAGGCTTGGGGAAACTTTTTAGAAAATATGATTATTGTACCTAAAGGAAGAAACCAATTGTTAGAACAACCTTTGTTTTTAAACCTGAACATCACGAAAGATGAAAATGTAATATATTATAAAAAATGGTGGCAAGCTGGAATTAGGCAAGTAAAGGATCTGCTCTATGAGGTGATAAAAGGCTATCTTCCATTACAAGCAATAGAAGACATGTTATCTGAAAATGAAGTGAATGTAGGGAAAGGAACACTTGTAAAACAGTTTGAGGATTTAAAAAGAGCAATACCACATGAATGGATTGAAAGAATTGAACAAAACGAAAAAGTAGAAAATGGAGACATGCCTGATTTGTATTTTAAAAAGAAAAATGGAGAGAACAAGATTTTTATTGACTGTAAAGTAAAAGATTTTTATTTGTGTTTTAGAGAAATGGCTTTTGTAAAACCAGTTGCAAACAATTATTGGAAAGAAAGATATGATGATTTAAATGAAAGTGAAATATGGCAAAATGTGGGAACGAAATATATGGATCCAATTTTAGAAGATTTTAATTATTTATTGAGACATAATTGTATTTTAACTGAAATGAGGTTATGTAAAATTGGGATTGAAAGAGATGCAATGTGTAAAGTCTGTAAAAATGAAGAAGAAGGTTTTTTACATTTGTTTTTTTACTGTGAAGAATTGAGTGTGTTTATGGAAAGGATCAAACGTATTATTAAATCTATGCTGAAAGATAAATATAATGAGAACATGACTCAAAAGGAATGGGAGAAAATGTTTTTATTTGGTTACAAGGTTAACGGTTTTAATATGACTGTTTTTAATTTATGTATATTAATTGCAAAGAATGTAATATGGCAAAGACGAAATATTGCAAAATTTGAAAAAAGAAAAGTAGATGTATGGGTTTTATTTAAAAACAAAATGGAAACGTCATTTAGGTTATTACGGGAATATTTTTTATCAAATGACAAAGAAGATGAATTTATAGAAATGTTTGTAGAACAAAATGCAATGTTAGAGCTTAATGTGAATGGTGTTACCTGGATGTGGGACAAATACAAATGAATATATTTTGTATAACTATTTTTTATTTTTGATGTTTGAAAAGTTACTCAATGTAATGTTTTATTGTATTTGAAAATTATTTTTAATAAAAAAAAAAAAAAAAAAAAAAAAAAAAAAAAAAGCAATGCCTGATCTCATCTGAACTCGGAAGCTAAGCAGGGTTGGGCCTGGTTAGTACTTGGATGGGAGACCGCCTGGGAATACCAGGTGCTGTAAGCTTTTTGAATTCCTTCATTTGCCAAAAAAAAAAATGAATACATTAATTGAAAAAAATAAAAAAAATACAGGTAAACAATTGAGGTGACAAGGGCATTGTTTCTGTGGCTGCTGTGTCCAGGCAAGCTGAGTTGCTCTCGGCTCCTGGTACTGCACCTGTTTTTAAATAGCCAACTCTTGACGACTGCTCTCGCTTACGGCCATACCACCCTGGGAACACTAGAGGACACTAGTGAGCGATACAGGAAGTGATCGGCTGCAGTTTGGAGAGAAAGGCTCTCCTCCATTTTAGTATTTTTGTTTTGTGTTTGTTTTTGTGGACTGAATTAGAGTTTGATTTTGTGTTTTTGTTTTTTAAACCACCTGACAGCAGCATCCCGCTGACTGGAGGGTGGTTTGTTGTTTTTGTTTTTTGCTCTTTCCTGGGCATAAAATGGACGGATTTTTGGCAAATGAAACTGGACTGGATGCAGAGACTCTCATGGCAAACGAAACTGGACTGGACGGAGGAACAAGAATGGTTAACGACAATGGACTGGACAATAAACAACGAGCTGGACAAAGGAAAAACCAACTTGGTGGAAGAAAGTATTTAAAAGAAGCTACGGTAATAGTAAACACAGAAGAAGTCAATGAGGTAAGAGCTGTGGACATCATTAAAGCAGTGACAGAGAAGTGTGGTCAAGGGAAAATTCTGGCTTTGAGACCAAGGCAAGGAAAGGAGTTTGAACTTACTATGGAGAAGGAAGAAACATGTGAGGAATTGCTTGATGGACTGTTGATTAAGGGAGTGAACTGTGAAATCAAAAAGCTGCAAAACAGGGATTATGTTGTTTCTTTCATGCACCTGCCCGTCTATCTTGATGATAGAGAAATTTTAGAAAAATTAGAAGGATGGGGAGTTTATCCCATATCAAAAATAAAAAGAAGGGTTTACACTGGCACTGACATTGAGGACGGAACAAGGTTCCTAAAAGTGAGATTCCCTAAGGAGGTGGCATCATTGCCATACAGCACAAAGCTGGAAACAGCAGAAGGGCCGCAGTACTTCAGGGTAATGCACAGCCATCAAGTGAAGACCTGTAGGCTGTGCATGAGTTCTGAACACTTGCTAATGGATTGCCCAGATTTTAAGTGCTACAAATGTGAAGAAAGGGGACACTTTGCAAGGAATTGTAATACTGTCAAATGCCCAGAATGTAAACATTTTTTAAATAAGTGTGAATGTTGGATGGAAGGAGAGGAAGGAGGAGGAGAAGATCAAGTAGACGGACAGGTGCATGAAAGAAACAAGAAAGGAGAAGAATCAACAACAAAGGTAATGGAGGAGGAAACAAACATTATAAGGGAAGAAGAAGAAGAAGAAAAACAGACATCAGAACAAGAACAGTGGACACAAATGGAAATAACTGACAGTTTTAAAAACTTTTTAAATGTGGTGGAAAACGATGAACAAAGTAAGACTGATCAAGCTGAAGGAATGGAAAGTGATGGAGAACAAAGGACAGATTATGTAGAGAAGAACAAAGTGGAAAGAGGACTAATAAGAAGAAGAACAATAAAGGTAAAACCAAATGTGGATAGTGCAAGAAAAAAGATGATGACAAAGGTGCGAGTAAAAAACGTTAATAGGTATGAAGTGTTAAGAGGGCTGGAAGAAGATGATGAGAAATAATGTTTTTTAACCATTTTATTTATTTTAACATGATTTTAATGTGTGTTTCTTTTTATGGAAGGGGCTGTTGGTTGAGTGAAAAAAAATGAGTATGCAGAGGTAGAGGAGGAGACTAAAAATAATGGTTGGTTTTAATATTTTAATATCTTTTATCATGTTTTTTAACATTTTATCGTGGAATGCAAGAGGTTTATTGAATGTGGAGAAATTTGAAAAAATGTTGGTGTTATGTAAAGAAGCTGATGTGATTGTTTTGCAAGAAACAAATTGGAAAAATGAAAGTGTTAAAATGGTTCAAAGCAAATGGGATGGTCAAATATATTTTAACAATGGAGAGGATAAACTGGGTTGTGGAGTAGCGATTTTAATAAAAAGAGGTACATATGAAAAAGAAAAAGTCATATTTGAGGATGGAGTTGGGAAAAGCATGGCGATGAAATTAGAAAAAGGAGAAGATCATTTCATCATTTATAATATTCATGCACCAAATGAAGAAAATGAAAAAGTGAACTTTTTTAAAAACGTTAGTATAAATGTAAAAAAATGGCAGAATGTTATTGTAATTGGAGATTTTAATACTGTTTTTACAGAATTAGATCTGGGGAGTAAGATGGTATATAGAAAAGACAAGGGGAGAGAGGAGCTACTGAAAATGATGACAGAATGCAATTTAATAGATGTGTGGAGAGAGAAAAACAGAACAAAGAGGGAATTTTCTAGAATGCAACTGGTTTTACATGAGCTGAAGTTAAGTAGGATTGATTATATGTTATGTAATGTAGAAATGAAGGATTTTATCAAAAGTTTATTTTATAAAAGTCAGTTTTAGTGATCATTCGTTTTTTTGTGTGAAATTAGATTGTGCAAAAGTTGAAAGGGGATTAGGTGTATGGATTTTGAACGCAACAATTTAAAACATGAGACATACAAAGAAAAAATTACACAAATAATTGCAAACAGTAAATTGGACAGAATGTATAGAGAAGATAAAAGAATATGGTGGGACAATATGAAGTTAGACATGAAAAAATGTTCAATAAAATATTGTCAAATTGTAAAAAGAGTTAAAAATAATAAAGAAATGAAAATAAGAAAGGAATTAGAAGAGGAAATAAAAAGACTGCAAATAGATCAAGATGAAGATATTGGGAAAATAATATATTTACAAGAACAACTAAAAGAGATGGAAAATGAAAAATGCAGAGGGGCTATAATTAGAAGCAAAGCAAAGTACACTGTTGAAGGAGATCGAAGTACAAAATTCTTCTTTAACTTAGAAAAGAATAGACAGAAAGCAGACGTAATGAAAGAGGTGTTGAATAAAAATGGAGAATTAAAACAAGGAACTGAGGAAATTTTAATAGCTGTTAAACATTTCTATGAAGATATGTTTAAGTGTCAAGGAACTACAAGGGATGATAAACTGTTTCTCTTAAATCAAATAAAACTAAAAGTTTCAGATGAAGATAAAGTTTTTTGTGATGCAGGGATAACAGAAGTAGAAATTGATGAAGCAATAAGACAGTTAACTACGGAGAGAAGTCCAGGCATAGATGGCTTAACCAATGAGTTTTATAAGAATTTTAGAGAAATGATAGTACCTGTTTTAAAAGAAGTATATGATGAGGTTTTTAAAAAAGAAGAATTAAGTGAAAGAATGAAGATAGGAATGATTAAAATGATATACAAAAGAAGAGGAAGTCCTTTAGATCTGAAGAATTATAGGCCCTTAACAATGTTAAATACAGATTTTAAAATTTTAGCAAAGGTTTTAGCAAACAGATTAAGGAAAGTTTTACCTAAAATTATTAGCACCACACAGGCATATGGAGTCAAGGGGAAGGACATATTAGACACAGTTCAAAATATAAGAGATACATTATTGTATATGAAGGAGAAAAATATGAATGGTTATTTAATTAGTTTGGATTTAGAGAAAGCATTTGATAGAGTGGAACATGACTATTTGTTTGAAGTGATTAAAACATTTGGATTTGGGGAGAATTTTAGGAAATGGATCAACATTTTTTATTATAATATTTTAACATGTATTAAATGCAATGGTTTTTTTAACGGAATGTTCTCAACCAACAAGGTCTATAAGACAAGGATGTCCACTATCTGCACTACTGTATACATTAGTAGCTGAACCATTGGGACTAGCAATGAAAGCAGTCAATGGAATAAAAGGAATACAAATAGAAGAAAGAACTGAACATGAGCCAGTTTACCAGTATGCAGATGACACAACCTTGTTGGTTGAAGACATTCAAAGTGTAACAAAGGCAATGGGGATTTTAAATAGGTATTGTAAGGGGACGGGAGCTAAGATTAATGTTGAAAAGAGTGTGTGTATGAGGATTGGAAGGGCAGATGTTTTACCTCAGCACATACATTTTAAGGAAGAGTATGAACATATCAAGATTTTAGGCATTTGGGTTGGTTTAGATTTTAATAAAGCGGATCATTTTAATTGGGAGGGAGTTTTAAAAGGGGTTGAAATTAGATTGAGGTATTGGAAATTGAGAAACCTGACATTGAAGGGAAAGGTTTTATTGATTAATTCTCTAATGCTCTCAAAAATGTGGTATGTGCTGAGTGTTACCCCATTGCCTTGTGAATACTATAAAAGAATTAAAAAATGTGTTTTAGATTTCTTATGGGGAAAAGGAAGAGCAAAAATATCATATGACACGTTGATTGGAGGGAAAGAAGTTGGGGGACTTGGGCTTTTAGACCCACTTTTAAGGATGAAAACATTAAGGGTGAAATTGGTAAAATGTTTTGTAGATGTTAAGAGTAAAGAAGTGTGGAAAAATGTCATGGATTACTTTTTAAAGAAATGTGGTGGAGTAAATAAGGGATGTAGTGTATTATGTATGAAAACAAAAAAAGAAATGTGGACAGGTATACCAACATTTTATGGAGAGGTTTTAGAGGCTTGGGGAAACTTTTTAGAAAATATGCTGATTGTACCTAAAGGAAGAAACCAACTGTTAGAACAACCTTTGTTTTTAAACCTGAACATCACGAAAGATGAAAATGTAATATATTATAAAAAATGGTGGCAAGCTGGAATTAGGCAAGTAAAGGATCTGCTCTATGAGGTGATAAAAGGCTATCTTCCATTACAAGCAATTGAAGATATGTTATCTGACAATGAAGTGAATGTAGGGAAAGGAACCTTTGTAAAACAGTTTGAGGATTTAAAAAGAGCAATACCACATGAATGGGTTGAAAGAATTGAACAAAACGAAAAGGGAGAAAATGGAGACATGCCTGATTTGTATTTTAAAAAGAAAAATGGAGAGAACAAGATTTTTATTGACTGTAAAGTAAAAGATTTTTATTTGTGTTTTAGAGAAATGGCTTTTGTAAAACCAGTTGCAAACAATTATTGGAAAGAAAGATATGATGATTTAAATGAAAGTGAAATATGGCAAAATGTGGGAACGAAATATATGGATCCAATTTTGGAAGATTTTAATTATTTATTGAGACATAATTGTATTTTAACTGAAATGAGGTTATGTAAAATTGGAATTGAAAGAGATGCAATGTGTAAAGTCTGTAAAAATGAAGAAGAAGGTTTTTTACATTTGTTTTTTCACTGTGAAGAATTGAGTGTGTTTATGGAAAAGATCAAACGTATTATTAAATCTATGCTGAAAGATAAATATAATGAGAACATGACTCAAAAGGAATGGGAGAAAATGTTTTTATTTGGTTACAAGGGTAACGGTTTTAATATGACTGTTTTTAATTTATGTATAATAATTGCGAAGAATGTAATATGGCAAAGAAGGAATATTGCAAAATTTGAAAAAAGAAAAGTAGATGTATGGATATTATTTAAAAACAAAATGGAAACGTCATTTAGGTTATTACGGGAATATTTTTTATTAAATGACAAAGAAGATGAATTTATAGAAATGTTTGTAGAACAAAATGCAATGTTAGAGCTAAATGTCAACGATGTTACCTGGATGTGGGACAAATACAAATGAATGTATTATACATAATTTTTTTTTTTTTCTGATGTTTGAAAAGTCACTCTATGTATTGTTTTATTGTATTTTAAAATTATTTTTAATTAAAAAAAAAAAAAATAAATAAAAAAAAAGCAATGCCTGATCTCATCTGAACTCGGAAGCTAAGCAGGGTTGGGCCTGGTTAGTACTTGGATGGGAGACCGCCTGGGAATACCAGGTGCTGTAAGCTTTTTGAATTCCTTCATTTGGCAAAAAAAAATAAATGAATACATTAATTGAAAAAAAAAAAAAAAATACAGGGAAACAATTGAGGTGACAAGGGCATTGTTTCCGTGGCTGCTGTGTCAAGGCAAGCTGAGTTGCGCTCGGCTCCTGGTACTGCACCTGTTTTTAAATAGCCAACTCTTGACGACTGCTCTCGCTTACGGCCATACCACCCTGTGCATGTGTGATAGTGGTACATTCCAGGAAGTGTTTGGCTGCAGTTGGTGAGAGAGGCTCACCACATTTTCTTCTGTTTAGTTTTATTTTTGACTAAAATACTTTTTTGTTAAAGTTTTTTTGAGTTTGTTTAGTTTATCCTCCCAGCAGCGTGAGCTGTTCGGGAGGAGTTTTTTTTATTCCTATTTTTTTTTTTTGCAATGGACGGATCTACGGTGACAGACCTGGCAATGGCGGACGGATTTGAGAAGGCAAATGACAATGGACTGGACAGACGACAACGAGAAACAAACCGATCGGAGAAGGAAGCAAGGAAAAGGATTTATCTAAAAGAAGCAACTGTAACAGTGGATATGGGACAAACAACTGAGGTGAGAGCAATGGATTTAATTAAAGCAGTGACGGAGAGGATTGGGGATGGAAAGATTTTGGCTGTAAGACCAAAACAAAACAAGGAGTATGAAGTAACACTTGAAAGAGAGGAAGATGCTGATGTAGATATTTTAGAGAAAATGGATAATTGGGGAGTTTGTCCCCTTTTAAAAATTAAAAGAAGGTTTTATCCGGGCACAGATATTGAAGATGGGACGAGGTTTGTTAAAACCAGATTCCCCAAAGAAGTGGCGTCCCTCCCGTACAACACAAGAATAGAGACAGCAGAAGGACCACAATACTTTAGGGTGATGCACAGCCATCAGGTGAAAACTTGCAGGCTGTGCATGAGCCCAGATCATGTGGTGAAAGACTGTCCAGATTTTAAGTGTTTTAAGTGCGAGGAAAGGGGGCATTTCGCAAGGGATTTGTCACGATTGCAGGTTTGTGCGCTTTCCGGAGCGTCTGTTTTGTCACGTGGGTTTGTTTTGTTTTGGTTGTCTACGTGTATTTGTTATGGTCACGTGTCATGCCGATACTCAGCTGTTTTGATTAGCTCGACAGCTGAGGTTCATTTGTGGGTCTATATCTGGGCAACAGTTCTATGTTTCCTTGTCAGTTCGTTGTGTTTGCTCATGTATGTCTGTCTGTGCTCAGGACTGTGAGGAGTGTCTGCTGGACCTGATTATCGTCTGTCTGTCTCCCGGTTGCTACCACCCTTACCCCTCGTTCTCTCACTCATTTTTCCCTGTCCTGTCTGGTTATTTTGACTGTGTCAAATAAACTTTTTTACTTGCAACTTTGGATCCTTCCCCTGTATCTTATACGTAACAAAACGAACTGACCTGAATATGGATCCAGCGAGTATATCACAGATCTCGGAATTCGTCTCGCTCAGCAATGCCAGGATTGATCGGCAGGATGAGGCTTTGGCTACCACCGCACAGGCCATTCAGACTTTGGTCGGCAAAGTGTCTCTGCTTACCACTCAGGTTCAGCAGCTGGTTACTGGAGCGGCACAAGTTGCAGCCGTACCAGCTCCAGAAGTTCTACCAGCACCGGTGGTTGCCAACCATGCTGTCGAACCTCGCCTTCCTCCCCCGACCTGTTATTCTGGAGAGCCTCACTTGTGTCGGTCCTTCCTGTCTAAATGTTCCTTGTATATAACGTTGCAACCGTCATTATTTTCCACGGAGCAGTCTAAGGTTGCCTTCGTCATAACTCTCCTTTCGGGAAAGGCGGCTCTGTGGGGGACTACAGCCTGGGAACAAAAGCTGCCATGTTGTGCTTCGTTTGAACTGTTCTCTAAAGAACTCAAGAAGGTTTTTGATCGGGCCGCTTCCGGGAGAGAGGCCGCCCGAGTCCTCGCTGAGCTCCGGCAGGGGAGTCGGAGCGTGGCGGATTACTCGATCGAGTTCCGGACCTTGGCCGCTGAATGCGGCTGGAACATGGAGGCACAGTGGGACATGTTCCTGCATGGTTTGTCTGATCGTCTGCAGGACGAAATCTATACATTGGAACTCCCTAAGACTCTGGACGAACTAGTAGATCTGGCTATCCGAGTGGATACCAGACTACTTCGCCGAGAGAATCGCATGCAGCACGGGAGATATTCGGATCCAGTCTCGGACCCTCTGGTTTTGGCTGCGGCGGCGGAAGTGGGAGGTGTTGACCCGGAACCCATGCAGGTGGGCAGATCCCGCCTGTCCGTGCAGGAGAAGCGGCGACGGAGAAATGAGGGACTCTGCCTCTACTGTGGTGGCGCTGGACACCGCGTGAATTCTTGTCCAGTAAAAGACAACACCCATCAGTAGGTAAGAGGTTACTGATGGGTGAAATCAGTCTGAATAAACCCTCTGCGGCGACTACATTACTGCCCGCTACTTTATCATGGGGTTCCGGAACCCAGAACACCCATGCCCTTATTGATTCCGGGGCAGAGGGGAATTTCATTGACTCTAGTTTTGCTTTCAATTACAATCACTCACTCTACCAAACCCATAAAGCTTATTACATCCGGAAATCATGTTGAACACATACCATTTCTTTTAACAGACTGTTCTAACACACCGGTGGTTTTAGGGCATCCTTGGTTGGTGCTCCATAAACCTCATATCAATTGGGGCCTTATTACAGTATTTTCGTGGAGTGAGAACTGTCATGAGTGTTGTCTTTCGTCTGCTCGTTCTGCTGTGTCTTGTTCTGTGTTTCAGGAGGAGCGCATGGACCTGTCAAACGTGCCCAGTGAGTACCTTGACCTGAAGAGAGTGTTCAGTAAGTCTCGGGCTGCTTCTCTGCCTCCTCATCGTCCCTATGACTGTGCTATAGATTTGTTGCCAGGTACATCTCCGCCTAAAGGCAAGTTATACTCTCTTTCCATTCCTGAGAGGGAGGCCATGGAGAAATACATTTCTGATTCTCTAGCGGCTAAGATCATTCGCCCTTTTCTTCACCGGCGGGGGCGGGGTTCTTTTTCGTGAAAAAGAAAGATGGGTCTCTTCGACCTTGCATTGATTATCGAGGGCTGAACAACATCACGGTGAAGAATACATATCTTTTGCCGCTGATGTCTTTAGCATTCGAGCGTCTGCAAGGGGCATCTTTTTTCACGAAATTAGATCTCCGCAACGCATATCATTTGGTTCGCATTAAGCAGGGTCATGAATGGAAAACTGCATTTAATACCCCCAGGGGTCATTTTGAATATTGTGTTCTCCCTTTTGGACTTTCCAACGCCCCCGCAGTTTTCCAAGCACTCGTTAATGATGTGTTGCGAGATATGATAGATCAGTTTATTTATGTCTACCTGGATGACATTCTGATTTTTTCCCGTTCTCTCTAGGAACATGTGCAGCACGTCAGGCGAGTGCTTCAGAGGCTGCTAGAGAATGGGCTTTTTGTCAAGGCGGAGAAATGCGTGTTCCATGCACAGTCTGTTCCATTTCTAGGACACATTGTGTCGGTCGAGGGGGTGCGCATGGATCCAGAGAAGATTCAGGCTGTGGTGAATTGGCCAATTCCGGAGTCTCGTAAGGCCCTTCAGAGATTTCTGGGCTTCGCTAATTTTTACCGGCGTTTTATTCGCAATTTCAGCCAGCTCGCCGCCCCTCTGACGTCCTTAACCTCCTCCAAGACTCCCTTCAGGTGGTCGAGTGCAGCACAGGCTGCATTCACAAAATTAAAGGGCCGCTTTGTTTCAGCCCCCATTCTGGTGACTCCTGATCCCTCCCGGCAGTTTGTGGTGGAGGTTGATGCGTCAGAGGTGGGGGTGGGCGCTATCCTGTCCCAGCGTGCATCCTCGGACGACAGAATTCATCCTTGCGTGTTTTTTTTCACACCGATTATCTCCCGCAGAACGTAACTACGACATTGGTAATAGGGAGTTGTTGGCTGTCAAACTCGCTTTGGAGGAGTGGCGTCATTGATTGGAGGGTTCGGGGGTTCCCTTTATCGTTTGGACCGACCATAAGAACCTTGAATACATCAAGTCTGCCAAACGACTTAGCTCCAGGCAGGCTCGGTGGGCATTATTTTTCGGACGTTTCGACTTACCATCTATTATCGACCGGGTTCTAAAAACATCAAACCCAATGCGTTATCCCGTCTTTTTGATTTTTCCGAGCGCAATACGACTCTTGAACCCATCGTTCCTCAGAAGATTTGTATTTCTGCGGTAACATGGGAAATCGAGAGCAGGGTTCGCACAGCCCTGGATGGGGTAACGCCCCCGGCCGGATGCCCACCCAGCCGCTTGTTTGTGCCGGAGGAGATTCGGTCTGACGTCATTCGATGGGGGCATTCCTCCAAAGTGGCTTGTCATCCTGGGGTGAGTCGTACTATATTTTTGGTTAAACAACGATTCTGGTGGCCAGCTATGGCACGGGACATACGTGAGTTTGTTTTGGCCTGTTCTGTTTGTGCTGTTTCTAAGACTTCTAATTGACCTCCCGCTGGACTCCTTCATCCTCTGTCAGTGCCTTCGAGACCCTGGTCGCACATTTCGCTAGATTTTGTCACAGGTCTCCCGCCATCTGGTGGCAATACGGCTGTTTTGACCGTAGTGGACCGGTTCTCGAAGGCCACTCATTTTATTCCTCTGCCCAAATTACCCTCAGCCAGAGAGACAGCGGATGCTGTCATTAATCACGTCTTTCGCATTCATGGCCTCCCGACGGACGTGGTTTCTGACAGGGGGCCTCCGTTTGTCTCTAAATTTTGGAGAGAATTTTGTCGGTTATTGGGGGCGACTGTAAGTCTTTCTTCTGGTTTCCATCCTCAGAGTAACGGACAGACCGAAAGGGCCAACCAAGATCTCGAGCGCATGTTACGTTGTTTGGTTTCCCAGAATCCCACCTCTTGGAGTCAGCAACTCCCTTGGGTGGAGTACGCACACAACTCATTACCAGTGTCTGCCACGGGCCTCTCTCCGTTTCAGTGTAGTTTAGGTTACCAGCCACCAGCTTTTCCCAGTCTGGAATCCGAAGTCGCGGTCCCCTCCGCCCACGCCTTTGTCCAGAGGTGTCGACGCACTTGGAACAGTGCCAGACAGACCGTCCTCCAAGTGGGTGCGCGCACCAAGGCTAAAGCCGATCGCCACCGGTCTAAGCCTCCCGTTTACGTCGTCGGTCAAAAAGTGTGGCTTTCAACCAAGAATATTCCCTTGCGTTCCGTATGTAATAAACTTGCACCTAAATTTATTGGCCCGTTCACTGTCATCAAAATCATTAGTCCGGTGGCAGTCCGCCTCAAACTTCCTCCAACGTACAGGAGAATACATCCCATGTTTCATGTCTCCAAATTAAAGCCCGTTTTTCATGCGGCCATTAATCCGCCCACACCGGTCCCTCCCCCCCCGCGTCTCGTAGATGGGGAGACCGTTTATTCGGTTAAGCGCATTCTGGATTCGAGACGGAGGGGGCGAGGATTTCAGTACTTGGTGGACTGGGAAGGTTACGGTCCAGAGGAGAGAAGTTAGGTTCCTGCTAGGGACATATTGGATCACTCTCTTATCGATGATTACAATCGCCAGGTAAGCTCTTCTGGGAGCACCAGGAGGTGCTCTTAAGAGGAAGGGTACTGTCACGATTGCAGGTTTGTGCGCTTTCCGGAGCGTCTGTTTTGTCACGTGGGTTTGTTTTGTTTTGGTTGTCTACGTGTATTTGTTATGGTCACGTGTCATGCCGATACTCAGCTGTTTTGATTAGCTCGACAGCTGAGGTTCATTTGTGGGTCTATATCTGGGCTACAGTTCTATGTTTCCTTGTCAGTTCGTTGTGTTTGCTCATGTATGTCTGTCTGTGCTCAGGACTGTGAGGAGTGTCTGCTGGACCTGATTATCGTCTGTCTGTCTCCCGGTTGCTACCACCCTTACCCCTCGTTCTCTCACTCATTTTTCCCTGTCCTGTCTGGTTATTTTGACTGTGTCAAATAAACTTTTTACTTGCAACTTTGGATCCTTCCCTCGTGTCTTATACGTAACAATTCCATCCACTCATTAAAACACTTAGGTCCTTAAAAAAAGTAACTCTTTCCAAGTCTTGATTTGGAGCATGGATGTTACATATTGTTATTTCTTCACCGTTATTTATAATTTTAATAGTTAAGATCCTTCCATAGTTATCTTTAAATAAAACATCAAATAAGCATCCTATTCCTCTTCTAATTAATATTGCCATGCCTTTTTTCTTATTTGGGTCATTATTATACAATATTTCCCCGTCCCAACATTTTTTAAACTCATTAATAATCGTTTCATTCCATCCAGTCTCCTGTATACATATTATATCACATTTTTCTGTTAAAGCAATAACATTTTCAAACTTCACTTTAGATGACAGCCCTCTTACATTAATTGAAACCAAACATAAGTTGTTCATTAGAAATATAAAAGAAAACAAGCCATCCAAACAGAAGAAAATCCAAATTAAACAAACCATCAATCATTTGTAGTCTTCTTTATCTAAAATCTTAGATCAGTTCTGTCAGTTTTTAGTTTTGCTTTTGTTTCTTTTCGTAATTTCTGTTTCTTAAGCACTTGCTGAATGTTTATTTGTACAGTTTTTCTGCGTCTTCTGTTTATGCTGTCTATTGTTCTGTCTTTAGTCCCAATATTTATTTCATCATTATCATCATCGCTTACCTCTTCCTCAATTCTGCTTTCTGTATTTTCACCCGCTGCTCCTTGTTCTTTTTCCATGTCCTGTCCATCATCTTTCATTAGATGTTGTGCCTCAGTCTCTACTGTATCTCCTTCATCCTCTTCACTCATTGCCTGCTCCTCTTCTTGTTCATTCAAACCATCCGCTGTTAAATCCTGTGCTTCATCCTCTCTTTCTTCATCGCTTAATTTCTCTGTTGGTTTATGCATTTCCATCACTTCAGTCTCTTCCTCATCCGATTCACATCTGCACCACAATGTTGTTTTTTTGCAGCCTTGGCACCGTGGGGCTTTACAGTCCCGCGCAAAATGCCCCTGCTCCAGACATTCTCTACACACAAATTGTGGGCAGTCTTTTTTTTCATGTTCAGTGCTTCCACATAATCTGCATGTTTTTATCTGCTGATCATGTATCACTCAAAAATATTTTGGTCCTTCCTCTGTATCAAATTTGACGTTGTAAGGAAGAGTCATGACTTCTTTCGGAAATTTCACCCTGATGAACCTTGTTCCGTCAGCCACAGTTGTTCCTGGATGATATCTTCTTCTTAGTGGGAGAATTGGAGAAACTCCCCAGTCCACAAGCTTTTGGATGACTTTACTATCTTGAATATAGTTGGGTAAATTTAAAAAAGAAACCATTCTCTCAGTTGCGCAGAGTTTTGATATCTCACAGAATTGTTGGTAATTATGAGTCCATCCATTAAATGATCACAGTCTGTTTCATTTTCCATAGTGAGTTCATAGTCAAAATTAGATTTTTTTCTCAGTCCAAACAATTTTCCAACTCCGGTCTTTCCTTCCACAGCCTTTATAATCATAACTACTGTGATATTTCCAGGATCTTTCACAGTCATTGTCAAAGTTGTTTCTTTTTTATATTGTCTCTGAAATCTAGCTTGACTTTTCAGTTTGTTTATCATCTCTTTTCTTTGACTTGTTTGTTGGGTGTTTTCCAAACGTTCAGCAACTTCTTTACCCTTAGTTTGTTGTATTTCTCCACTTCCTCCTCTACTTGTGTCTGACTTATTTTTCCTCCTTCTTGCCACAACAGTTGCCCATGTGTCATTATTGTCAATGTCCTTGTTTGAATCTCCTGAATTGCTATCTTCAGGAGTAGCTTTGTCCGTGCTGCCATAGTCGATATTCAGTTCCTGTTCCTTTGTCAAAGTGTCCATTCTTTCAAAAGGTTTTAACCCCAAACAGATAACACTGTCTGGGGTTTAACTAAAACTAAACAAAATTAATATAACTTATTTTAAGCAAAATCAAGAAAAAAACAATAAAGAAAATCAAAATGGGAGAGCCTTTCTCTCCCTACTGCCACCTCACACTTCCTTAAAAGCAGTGACTCAGTCAAACTCAAGGGGGCGTGCTCAGGGTGGTATGGCCGTAAGCGAGAGCAGCCGTCAAGAGTTAGCTATTTAAAAATAGGCGCAGCACCAGGAGCCGAGCGCAGCTCAGCTTGCATTGACACAGCACCGAGAGTAACAAGGCCCTTGTCCCCTCAATTGTTTACCTGTTTTTTGTTTTTTTTCTGTTTCTGCTCCGGGGCACAAACAGCTCTTGCTAAGTTAAACCAGCCAAGTCACTGTACCCACTTTCCCCCGAATGGAATCAGTCCCTACCACTTAGAAGTCACCCAGCCAACTTGCAGCGTAATCTCTTCCACTTGTAAGTCTCTGAGCTGTAGCAATACCTAAGTGCTCTGATAAAACATGCATAAAAGAAACTATGGCTTTTAACCTCCTCTTGGAGAGAAGAGAGTCTCCGACCCTGGATCTCAGGGGTTCTCTGGAGGGACTGTCAGGAATCCTGTAAGAGCATCCCATCCACACAACGTCTTGCTATAAAACAAAGCAGAATGTGTGGTGACGGAACTCCAGGTTGACAGAGCCTTGTTCTTGTTTCAAACAATGTGCTAACAAGGTGCTGAACGGAGTGCCAGTGGCACAAAGGATAATGCTTATGACTATGGATCAGAGGATTCTAGCTTAGCAATCGTAAACCCAGCCTACTTGATGCAAACGTCCCTACCAGGCCCAACCCTGCTTTTCTTCTGAGTTCAGATGAGATCAGGCATCGCCAGGGTGGTATGGCCGTAAGCGAGAGCAGCCGTCAAGAGTTAGCTATTTAAAAATAGGCGCAGCACCAGGAGCCGAGCGCAGCTCAGCTTGCATTGACACAGCACCAACAGTAACAAGGCCCTTGTCCCCTCAATTGTTTACCTGTTTTTTTTTTTTTTTTTCTGTTTCTGCTTTGGGGCACCAACAGCTCCTGCTAAGTTAAACCAGCCAAGTCACTGTACCCACTTTCCCCCGAATGGAATCAGGGAAGTGGGTACACTGACCTGGCTGGTTCCAGAGTTCAGAGAGGAATTCAGAGTTGTTGTTTTTTTGTATTTTGGGAAGTGTATTAGCTGCCAAATGAAGGAATTTAAAAAGCTTACAGCACCTGGTATTCCCAGGCGGTCTCCCATCCAAGTACCAACCAGGCCCAACCCTGCTTTGCTTCCGAGTTCAGATGAGATATATATATATTTTTTTTTATTAAAATCAAATATTTACATTTTTACAAAGAAATGATCACATCACACAAAAATCACATGATACTTACAACACTCATTATTAGACTTCATATTTTTCCCATAACCAACTTAAAATGTTGTCCTTGTATTCAACCATTACGTTCCCTTTTACCATTATTTCTATAAATACATCCTCCTTTTCTTGTACTATAAGATAGTTGAATATCAATTTTACAGCCATCTCCATTCTGTTTTTAAACATACGCCATATATCCACTCTCTTCCCATCATGTTTAGCCATATTTCTCCTTATCCAAATCACATACTTAGCAATTGTTATACATGGATTAAAAGCATACATACCACATTCATTTTGACCAAATAAAAAAAAAAATTTCCCAGTTCTTTTGTTCATCCACATGTATGTCCCCTATTAACGATTTAGCAATTTTCTTAAATTTTTCCATAATTCCTCCAACTTTTCACAATAGAAGAACAAATGTAATAAACCTTCCCCTTCCTTTATACACACCTTATATGTTATATCTTGTTCAATTCCCATTTTACACAATCTCATTTCTGTTAATATGCAATTATGTCTCAATAAATAATTACAATTTTCTAAAATTGGTTCCATATATTTCATTCTGACATTTGCCCATATTTCTTTTTCATTTAAATCCTCATATCTTTCCTTCCAGTAGTTGAATGCTATATGTCTTATAAAAGCCTTTGATCTAAAAACAACATAAAAACTCTTAACTGTACATAAGCTCATATTGATCTTTTCTCCATTTTTTTTCTTAAAATAGACCTCTGGTAATTCTTCCTTATCCCGCAACTCATTTTTTTTTTCAATTATTTCAATCCAATCTTTTGGTATTGCTTTTTTCAAATCATGATATTGTCTTTGTAATTTTGTTTTAGAAAGAACTGAAGTTTTTGCCAAGACTGCCCTCGTAAGTGGCAGCTCCCATATGGTCTAGCGGTCAGGATTCCTGGTTTTCACCCAGGCGGCCCGGGTTTGACTCCCGGTATGGGAAGCCTTGAGTATTTTTGCCACTGCCCTTTTTTTCCAGCAGTCGGACTGCAGCAACTTTAAGGGGGTGGGCTTGTGTGGGACTCTCATAAGCCTTCGATAGCTCAGTTGGTGGAGCGGAGGACTGTAGGTGTGTTGTTGGCAATCCTTAGGTCGCTGGTTCGACTCCGGCTCGAAGGAGGTCTTTTGTCCTTTCATGCCTGTGCAGTTCGCATATATCTTGATAGCAAGAGCTCAAAAGGAAGTTCCCTGACCGGGAATCGAACCCGGGCCGCGGCGGTGAGAGCGCCGAATCCTAACCACTAGACCACCAGGGAAGGTCCTGCAGAAGCTCGCCCTCAAGCCTAGCTGTGGGCCTCCACGCAAGTATGCTGCAGCTGCTCTGACAAAAATAAATCTAATGCTTGTAACCTCCTCCTGGAGAGGAGAAAGTCTCAGACCCTGGATCACAGTTCTTCTAGGGAGGGACTGTCACATGCACTGTAAGAGCATCCTATCGACACCACAACTTGCTATAATAACGAAGGACAGCATGTGTTGAACGAACTCCGTGTTGAATGAACTCCGTGTTGACTGAGCTGTGTCCTTATCACAAGCAACAACATAAAGATGAAAAGATAAGCAGACAGGGCCAGTGGCGCAATGGATAACGCGTCTGACTACGGATCAGAAGATTCTAGGTTCGACTCCTGGCTGGCTCGCTCTGGTCTTTTTGCTTTGATGTCAGCCAGTGCACTGCAGTCGCCTTTCCCCCCCACTGGAGCTGTTCAGGTCCACTCTGGAGTGAGTCGAGTTTAAGGGGCCGCAATCACAGAGCCCGTGGGGTGCTCACCTGGTTTAAAAGGCTGCCCCAACTGCTAGATTTTTATTAACGTCTACTACAGCTACACCAATCGTAAACCCAGCCTACTTGTTGCAAAAGTCCCTACCACTTAGAAGTCACCCAGCCAACTTGCAGCGCAATCTCTTCCACTTGTAAGTCTCTGAGCTGTAGCAATACCTAAGTGCTCTGATAAAACATGCATAAAAGAAACTATGGCTTTGAACCTCCTCTTGGAGAGAAGAGAGTCTCCGACCCTTGATCTCGGGGGCTCTTTGGAGGGACTGTCAGGAATCCTGTAAGAGTATCCCATCCACACAACGTCTTGCTATAAAACAAAGCAGAATGTGTGGTGACGGAACTCCAGGTTGACAGAGCCTTGTCCTTGTTTCAAACAATGTGCTAACAAGGTGCTGAACGGAGTGCCAGTGGCACAAAGGATAACGCTTATGACTATGGATCAGAGGATTCTAGCTTAGCAATCGTAAACCCAGCCTACTTGATGCAAACGTCCCTACCAGGCCCAACCCTGCTTTTCTTCCGAGTTCAGATGAGATCAGGCATTGCCAGGGTGGTATGGCCGTAAGCGAGAACAGCCGTCAAGAGTTAGCTATTTAAAAATAGGCGCAGCACCAGGAGCCGAGCGCAGCTCAGCTTGCATTGACACAGCACCGACAGTAACAAGGCCCTTGTCCTCTCAATTGTTTACCTGTTTTTTTTTTTTTTTCTGTTTCTGCTTTGGGGCACCAACAGTTCCTGCTAAGTTAAACCAGCCAAGTCACTGTACCCACTTTCCCCCGAATGGAATCAGGGAAGTGGGTACACTGACCTGGCTGGTTCCAGAGTTCAGAGAGGAATTCAGAATTGTTGTTTTTTTGTATTTTGGGAAGTGTATTAGCTGCCAAATGAAGGAATTTAAAAAGCTTACAGCACCTGGTATTCCCAGGCGGTCTCCCATCCAAGTACCAACCAGGCCCAACCCTGCTTTGCTTCCGAGTTCAGATGAGATATATATATATTTTTTTTTTATTAAAATCAAATATTTACATTTTTACAAAGAAATGATCACATCACACAAAAATCACATGATACTTACAACACTCATTATTAGATTTCATATTTTTCCCATAACCAACTTAAAATGTTGTCCTTGTATTCAACCATTACGTTCCCTTTTACCATTATTTCTATAAATACATCCTCCTTTTCTTGTACTATAAAATAGTTGAATATCAATTTTACAGCCATCTCCATTCTGTTTTTAAACATACGCCATATATCCACTCTCTTCCCATCATGTTTAGCCATATTTCTCCTTATCCAAATCACATACTTAGCAATTGTTATACATAGATTAAAAGCATACATACCACATTCATTTTGACCAAATAAAAAAAAAATTTCCCAGTTCTTTTGTTCATCCACATATATGTCCCCTATTAACGATTTAGCAATTTTCTTAAATTTTTCCATAATTCCTCCAACTTTTCACAATAAAAGAACAAATGTAATAAACCTTCCCCTTCCTTTATACACACCTTATATGTTATATCTTGTTCAATTCCCATTTTACACAATCTCATTTCTGTTAATATGCAATTATGTCTCAATAAATAATTACAATTTTCTAAAATTGGTTCCATATATTTCATTCTGACATTTGCCCATATTTCTTTTTCATTTAAATCCTCATATCTTTCCTTCCAGTAGTTGAATGCTATAGGTCTTATAAAAGCCTTTGATCTAAAAACAACATAAAAACTCTTAACTGTACATAAGCTCATATTGATCTTTTCTCCATTTTTTTTCTTAAAATAGACCTCTGGTAATTCTTCCTCATCCCGCAACTCATTTTTTTTTTCAATTATTTCAATCCAATCTTTTGGTATTGCTTTTTCAAATCATGACATTGTCTTTGTAATTTTGTTTTAGAAAGAACTGAAGTTTTTGCCAAGACTGCCCTCATAAGAGGCAGCTCCCATATGGTCTAGCGGTCAGGATACCTGGTTTTCACCCAGGCGGCCCGGGTTCGACTCCCGGTAATGGAAGCCTTGAGTATTTTTGCCACTGCCCTTTTTTTCCAGCAGTCGGACTGCAGCAACTTTAAGGGGGTGGGCTTGTGTGGGACTCTCATAAGCCTTCGATAGCTCAGTTGGTAGAGCGGAGGACTGTAGGTGTGTTGTTGGCAATCCTTAGGTCGCTGGTTCGACTCCGGGTCGAAGGAGGTCTTTTGCCCTTTCATGCCTGTGCAGTTCGCATATATCTTGATAGCTAGAGCTCAAAAGGAAGTTCCCTGACCGGGAATCGAACCCGGGCCGCGGCGGTGAGAGCGCCGAATCCTAACCACTAGACCACCAGGGAAGGTCCTGCAGAAGCTCGCCCTCAAGTCTAGCTGTGGGCCTCCACGCAAGTATGCTGCAGCTGCTCTGACAAAAATAAATCTAATGCTTGTAACCTCCTCCTGGAGAGGAGAAAGTCTCAGACCCTGGATCACAGTTCTTCTAGGGAGGGACTGTCACATGCACTGTAAGAGCATCCTATCGACACCACAACTTGCCATAATAACGAAGGACAGCATGTGTTGAACGAACTCCGTGTTGAATGAACTCCGTGTTGACTGAGCTGTGTCCTTATCACAAGTAAAAAGATAAAGATGAAAAGATAATCAGACAGGGCCAGTGGCGCAATGGATAACGCGTCTGACTACGGATCAGAAGATTCTAGGTTCGACTCCTGGCTGGCTCGCTCTGGTATTTTTGCTTTGATGTCAGCCAGTGCACTGCAGTCGCCTTTAAAACATAAAAACTCTTAACTGTACATAAGCTCATATTGATCTTTTCTCCATTTTTTTTTTCTTAAAATAGACCTCTGGTAATTCTTCCTTATCCCGCAACTCAATTTTTTAAATTATTTCAATCCAATCTTTTGGTATTGCTTTTTTCAAATCATGATATTGTCTTTGTAATTTTGTTTTAACAACTCTTTTATAACCATCCTCCACAGCATCTACAATTACTTGTAATGGTACAAATCCTTTTATCACTTCATATAATTCATCTTTAACTTGTCTTAATCCTCCATCCCACCTTTCTTTAAAATATAACATTTTTCCTTCATTTACAATATTTGGATTCTGAAAAAGTGGTTGTTCTACAGTCTGAGCCCTTCCTTTTGGTATAATCAACACATTTTCTAAAAATTCCCCCCATGATTCTAAGACCTCAACATAAAATCTTGGCAGACCTGCTGTCATCCATTTTTTCATTTTCATCCATAAAACATTACATCCCATATCAAAATGTCCACATTTCTTCAAATAATAGTCTAACACACTTTTCCAAATCACATCCATTTTCCCTTCCAAAAACCTTTGAATAATCTTAATTCTTAATGTTTTCATTTTTAAAAAGCTATCTAAATGTCCCAGACCTCCTTCTTTTACCTCCCCAATCAAAGTATTATAAGCAGTTTTGGCTCTTCCATTTCCCCACACAAACTTTAAAACAACATCCTTAATTATTTTATAGTATACTTCAGGAAATGCAGTTACACTTAACACCTACCAGACCTTTGACAACATTAAAGCATTTAAGATTAATACTTTCTCTTTTAACGTCAAATTTCGAGCTTTCCAAAATCTAAGTCTTTTCTCAATTCCATTTAAAACTCCCTCCCAATTTAAAATATCTGCTTTATTATAATCCATCCCCACCCAAATTCCCAAAATGTTTGTTTGTTGCTTTTCTTCTTTAAAGGGTATGTGATGTGTTATTTCTTCTACTCTTCCCAACAGTGGTGTAGTCCTAAAAAAAAAGGTGGTGTACTATTACCCACCCAACCCGCCCATGCTATTTTATTACTTTACCTGAACGTTTCAGCGAGACATCATTCAGACTTTGAAAAACTCACAAAATTTTCTCACAGCTGCTGTGGTCGTCAGGGGCAGGGAATGGCGCAAAATATGAACAAAAATCCACCAATTGCAACAAATTAAGATGAGAGTTAAAAAAAGCACTTGGTATACAGTTAATGGATGCGAATACACGTAAATTAGGGAAGTCTAATCAGCAAAACAAGTGAGTATACTGAGGGTATACGCAATTATTGATCCTCAGAAGTCGTAATACCCAAAGAGCTAGTGGAAAAAAGTAGGCATACTGAGTATACGTGCGTATAGCCCCGACTACACCACTGCTTCCCACCCTCTTGCATATACTTTTTTAAACATTAACCTTAGCTCCTGATGCTTTACAATATCGCTCTAAAATCTCCATCGCCCCTTTAATACTCTGAATATCTTCAACCAACAATGTAGTATTATCCGCGTATTGATACACAGCTTCTCTGTTGTCTTTTTTATTCTATTTGTATCCCTTTAATGCTTCTATCTGATTTTATTGCCAATCCCAGTGGTTCAGCTACCAGCGTGTTTAATAAAGCAGACAATGGGAATCCCTGCCTTACTGATCTTGTTGGTTGAAGACATTCTGTTAAAAAAACATTACATTTTATACATGTTCAAATATCTGTAGAAAAAATCTAAATCCATTTCCTAAAATTTTCCCCAAATCCAAACTCTTTAAGAACTGCAAATAAAAAATCCTGCTCTACCCTGTCAAAAGCTTTCTCTAGATCTAAACCTAATAAAAAACCCTTTCTCTTTTTCTTTCATATAGTCTATTGTATCTCTTATACTTTTCACCACATCTGTTATGTTTTTTCCTTGCACCCCATAAGCCTGTGTCGTTTGAATTATCTTGGGTAAAAATATTTTAACCTATTTGCTAAAACTTTTGCTAAACTCTTCATATCTGTATTTAACATTGTTATTGGTCTAAAATTCTTTAGATCTTTTTTGTCCCCTTTTCCTTTGTATATCATTTTTATCATTCCTATTCTCATCTTTTCACTCAATAATTCTTTAATAAAAACCTCTTCATAGATCTCTTTTAAATCGGTACTAAAATATCTTTAAATTCTTTATAAAATTCATTTGTTTTGCCATCTACACCTGGACTTTTTCTTGGCATTAATTGCTTAATAACCACCTCTATTTCTTCTTTTTGAATTTCTTCACCACAAAATTTTTTGTCTTCTTCGGTTACCTTTAATTTGATCTGTTTTATAAAATATTCTTTCTCTTCTTCATTTGTTCCTTGTTTTTTAAACATATCACTATAAAAATCCTTTACTGTTTTTAAAATCCCCTCAGTTTCTGTTTCTACTTTGCCCTCTTTATTTAATACCTCTTTTATTAATTCAGCTCTTTGCCTATTGCTTTCCAAATTAAAGAAGAACTGTGTAGATCTTTCTCCTTCTACTGCATATTTTGCTTTACTTCTTATTATTGCACCTTTGCATTTTTCTTCTTCTATTATTTTTACTTTTCTTGTAACCTTACAATTTCTTCAATATCTTCGTTTCCCCTTACCTTCTGTCCCTTTTCTTAACTCTTTATCTAGCTTCTTTCTTATTTCTTTTTTTTTTTTTGTTTTTTCATACATTTACTATATTCTATTAAAAAAAGTTTTTAACCTCCTACTCAGCCATTGCTCCTCCCAGTGAATTATCTTCCATTTCATCTCGATTTCCCGCATTACTCTCTGTATTCTCAATAATTACTTTCTCAACTTCACCAATCTTTCCCAACACTGTTTCATCCATCATTTGTCTTGCTTCCTTAACAGTCTCTGGGATTTGTGTAACATTTTCTTTCTCCATCCAACACTCACATCTTACCATCACCTTTCTGCAATCCAGGCATTTCACTGCATCGCAATCCCTTGTGAAATGTCCTTGCTCCTCACACTGAAAGCATTTAAAATCAGGACAGTCTTTAAACACATGTCCAGGACCCATACACAAGCGACAAGTTTTCACTTGACGGTCATGCATAATTCGGAAATATTGTGTTCCTTCTTCAGTATCAAATTTTGCACTGTTTGGGAGTGATATCACCTCCTTCGGGAATTTAACCCTTAAATACCCTGTACCATCTGCAATGTCTGTACCCGGATACATTCGCCTTCTGATATCAGATGCAGGTGTTACTCCCCAAAACTTACGTTTATCCAGAATTTCATCATCCTCAATATAAGCCGGCAAATGTATAAAAGATACAATATACTCTCTTACTTGTAAGTGTCTTACTTCACAATTCTTCCCTTTTATCATGAGTCCATCTTCCAAATCCTCGCCGTCCTCTTAACTTGGCAGAGTTATTTCACATTCCTTTTCCTTTCTTGGTCTTACAGCCAGAACCTTCCCTTTTCCTATCTTCTCAGTCAGAGCCTTTATGATGTCTTCTGCTCTAGCATCATTCACTTCTGTCATATGAACAATCACTGTAGCTTCTTTAGTATAGATCCTTTTATCGCCCATTTGTCCGTGTCCAAAGTGTTGTCCTACTTCCAGTCCATTATCCAGTTGCCCTCTTCGTTTTCTATCCATGTCCATATCTTTACGTTTGAGTCCTTCCACATTTGCACTCATAACAGAACACAAACTTCCCAGACAGCAAAGTGCTGCTGGGAAGTGGACAAAATTATCAAAAAAAGAAAAACTAAAAAAAACTCAAACTTTTTCTGAAAAAACAAACAAACAACACAAAAATCGAGTGATCCTTTCTCACTCTCTGCCTACCACTTCCTTTGCTGCAAGTGCACTATTGCCCTCTAGCATTCCAGGGTGGTACGGCTGTAAGCGAGAGCAGTTGTCAAGAGTTAGCTATTTAAAAATAGGCGGATTCACGTCGAGGAGGCAAGAGGAGGGTTGAAAACTGGGCTTGGACAGCTTTTTCTTCATTAATATTCCTTATTTCTTCATCAGCCTTCGACTGGTCATCAGCAGTAACATGAACAGTGCACACAGAACATTATTAGCATGTTTTGCAGCAAACAAAGCACCCCATTCAATCATACACATAGCCCAGCTTTTACTCCACAAAATGTCAGCTTGCCCTTTCATGAGCTGCATCCAGTCAACCCTTGCAATGACATTCAAACCGGGGGAGCTCATTACAGTGAATACTGGGTGACAGAAGATGAGAACTCCACCACTGCAGAGTGAAATTATTGACGTCTGTTTTTTTTTGGTGAGGTTGTACCTTCGAACGCTTTATCCAACCTCAAAGTCAGAAAGAGATGGCATCCACACTTGACTTTTTTTTTCGCCCACACAAAGAACTCCTCGGTCGAAAGCTTTTAATTTCTACACTTCTGTGAGAGGATGTCCGCAAGCGTTGGTAATATAGTGGTGAGCATAGCTGGCTTCTAAGTAGATTCCCAGCCAATGTATACCTTTTGGCTGCCGTAACATTACATGGCCAGGCGCCACTCTTGTGAAGATGTGCCATGACATGTGGGTAGATTAGTGCATCTTGAGATGGTTGGGATCCATATGCTGGACATGTTTTTCAGTGCAGAACCAAGACAAAGAGGGCCTTGGTTGAAAGCATTCTTTTTGAGCTCTTCTAGCACGAGACATCTGCAAGCAGTGGTGGTATAGTGGTGAGCATAGCTGCCTTCCAAATAGTTGACCCGGGTTCGATTTCCGGCCATTGCATTTCCTTTGGCTGCTGTATATATCACTTAGTCCGTTGCCACCATTGTGAAAGGCAACAGCTAAAAAGTAAAAGACAAAAAAAAGGGCCTCCCTGTCAAGGAATCGAACTCTGGGCTTCAGCGTGACAGGCAGAGATACTGTCCACTATACTAACGAGGATCTGCAGTGTAAGAGGACCCTTAGGAGGAGTAAGAGCTCCTCTGGCAAGAGACGTCTGCAAGCGTTGGTGGTATAGTGGTGAGCATAGCTGGCTTCCAAGCAAAAGCCATTTGCACGTAGGTGTAGATCACTGTCTAGGCAATAGGAACATAGGTAGGTGGGACAAGTAAAATTGAAGGATGTTCCTGCAAAATGTTATGTCGTCTGTACCGAAAATAGCTGCAAATACATACTTACGTGCCATAGTCCAGCCCCCATCTGAAAAGTGGCTAAATGCATGATGAGTTGGTTGAGGCGATGGACTGCTAATCCATTGTTCTCTGGATCCATGGGTTCGAATCCCATTCTCGTCGTTCATTTAAGAGAGCCTGGTGCTTTCGTGGGAGTTATCTTACTCACACAATCTTCATGCTTCGAAGCATGTCATGGTAAAATTGAAAGTCATCTTACCGAACATAATTGCAGAAACATACATATACAAATAATAAAAAAAATTAATTCCATCCTGGTCATTCGTTTAAGATAGATTAGATTAGATTAGATTAGATTCAACTTTATTGTCATTACACATGTACAAGTACAAGGCAACGAAATGCAGTTTAGGTCTAACCAGCAGTGCAATAGCAGCAAGTGCAGGATACAGGTATAAGTTATAAAGTGCAGTTATAGAAAAACTATGGTGATATTTACAGATGGATGTACTATCAACATTATATACAGGTTGTATTAGCTATAAACAGAGATTTGCATAAATGAATATATGTACATGATGCTATTAATAATCAGGAGTGGCAGATAGATAAACATAATTACAAATTACAAATGTCCATGTGCTGTGGGTATGTACAGTTCAAGTAAATGAATCAGTGCAATGAATATGTGCAAACTTTAAATGTGCAAATGTTAAATAGTGCAGTGATTGTGAGGAGTATAAGTTAGAGGAGTGTGGGGGGTGTATTGGAGGGGCAAAAGAGTCAGTGAGGGGCAGAGTTCAAAAGGAAGACAGCTCTGGGGAAAAAGCTGTCCCTCAGTCTGCTGGTTTTTGTCCGGGGGAGCCTGAAGCGCCTGCCGGAAGGCAGGAGAGAGAACAGTCTGTGAGCAGGGTGAGAGGTGTCCTTAAGAATACTGCGTGCTCGGCGCAGACAGTGTTTCTTCTGGATGTCCTCAATGGCTGGCAGTGTAGTCCCTGTGATGCGTTGGGCAGTTTTCACCACCCGCTGCAGTGCCTTACGCTCAGCAACAGAGCAGCTTCCATACCAGACTGTGACGCAGTTGGTCAGGATGCTTTCTATTGTGCAGCGGTAGAAGTTCACCAGGACGGCTGATGAAAGCTGGTTCTTCTTAAGTTGCCTCAAGAAGAATAGGCGCTGGTGAGCCTTCTTGACCAGGCTGGAGGTGTTGGTGGTCCAGGAAAGGTCCTTAGAGATGTGGGTCCCCAGGAACTTGAAGGATGAGACAGGCTCAACGGCCATCCCATTAATGTGGATGGGATCATGCGAGCCTGTTCGTCCCTTCCTGAAGTCCACAATGAGCTCCTTGGTCTTGTTGGTGTTAAGGAGCAGATTATTGTCGGTGCACCAAGTGGCCAGATGCTGTATCTCCTCCCTGTAGGCAGTCTCATCATTATTGCTGATTAGACCAATCACTGTGGTGTCATCTGCAAATTTGATGATGGTGTTGGATCTGTTCACAGGCCTACAGTCGATGGTAAAAAGGGAGTAGAGGAAGGGGCTCAGCACGCAGCCCTGTGGTACACCAGTGTTGAGTGTGATGGTGGTGGAGCAGATGTGGCCTGATCTAACATTCTGAGGTCTGTTAGTCAGAAAGTCCATAACCCAGTTGCAGAGAGACGTGTCGATATCCAGGTCTCTGAGTTTGATCAGTAACTTAGAGGGTATGACAGTGTTGAATGCTGAGCTGAAGTCAACAAACAGCATTCGTGCATAAGTGTTTTTATTGTCCAGGTGTGTGAGTACAGAGTGCAGTGCTATGGAGACGGCATCTTCTGTGCTCCTGTTGCCACGGTAGGCAAACTGATGTGGGTCCAGTGTGGATGGCAGAGAGTCTTTCAGATGTGCCAGGACCAACCGCTCGAAGCACTTCATGATGATGGGTGTGAGTGCTACAGGGCGGTAGTCATTCAGGCATGTTGGGCTGGAGTGTTTGGGCACTGGCACAATAGAGGTGGTTTTAAAGCATGTTGGCACAGTTGCTAGGTTAAGTGACAGGTTGAAAATGTCTGTGAACACCCCAGTGAGCTGTTCTGCACATGCTTTGAGGACGCGCCCAGGGATACCGTCTGGTCCAGCAGCCTTACGCACATTGATCCGACTCAGTGCGGTGTAGACTTCTGAGGAGGTGAGTGTGATAGTTGAGTGGTCGGTTGAGGTAGTGTTCCTGGTGTAGGGTTCTGTATTGTCTCTTTCAAAGCGGGCATAAAAGTCATTTAGCTCGTTCAGGAAGGAGACATTTGTGGCTGTGGGGGTGGACTGGCTGGGTTTGTAGTTGCTGATGGCCTGGATGCCCTGCCACATGCGCCGAGGATCAGAGTTGGAAAAGTGCTCCTCTAGCTTTAGCTTGTAGCAGTGCTTGGCCTTTTTGATGCCCCTCTTCAGATTAGCCCTGGAAGTGCTGTAGGCCTGTGCATCCCCTGATCTGAATGCAGTGTTGCGTGCCTTCAGCAGGAGGCGCACCTCCTTGTTCATCCATGGCTTTTGATTTGGGTATGTGGTGATCTGTTTCTGGGTTGTAACACTGTCTATGGTGGTGTTGATATATTCCAGAACAGAGGAAGTGTAACTGTCAATGTCTGTGTGAGAGCCACATGTGGCCTGGGAAGCAAACATACTCCAGTCTGTGTGTTCAAACCTGTCCTGGAGTGTGGAGTCCACCCCCGCTGGCCACACTTTGATGGTCTTTACTGATGGCTTCACACGGTTGACGATGGGTGAGTATTTGGGGGTGAGAAACAAACAAAGGTGATCTGATTGACCCAAGTGGGGGAGGGGGGTCACAGCATATGCTTCAGCCATGCTTGTATAAACTTGGTCTAAAGTTTTGTTTCCCCTTGTGTGGCAGAAAATGTTCTGTTGGAATTTGGGGAGCACTGTCTTTAAGTTTGAGTGATTAAAATCCCCCGCAACAATAAAAGCAGCCTCCGGGTGAGCAGTCTGTTGTTTGCTGATGGCTGCATGAAGTTCATTCATAGCAAGCTTGGCATCAGCGTCGGGAGGGATATAAGCAGCAGTTATTATGGTGGAGGTGAACTCCCGTGGCAGATAAAACGGTCTACATTTAACCATTAGAAATTCCAGGTTAACAGAGCAATGTCTCCCAACGACGACAGAGTTTGTGCACCAAGCTTTGTTAATATAAATGCATAATCCTCCGCCTCTGGTCTTACCGGAGTCATCCGCCGTTCTGTCTGCTCGGAATGTTTGATGCTCCGTTAGCGCTATAGCGTTGTCTGGTATCCCGCTGTTTAGCCATGTTTCTGTGAAAATCATGACATTACAGTTCCATAATCTTTTGCTGTGGTTGATGCGCAGTCGAATCTCATCCATTTTGTTCACCAGTGACCGTACATTGGCGAGAAAGATGCTGGGTAAAGAGAGCCGGTGTGGTGTTAGCTTTAGCTTAGCTCTTAGCCCGCCACGCTTCCCCCGTCTTTGTTTACGTTCTCTGCGCCGCCTTCGAGCACTTCCGCCCGGCCGTGTAGGGCTGTGAGGCCCGGGTGTTCTGGCGATCTCAGGGATGAGTCGAAGATTGTTAATAAAACTGTCCGGAGTGCACAGACCAATATCCAAGATGTCCTGTCGGGTGTACGATGTAAAGGCACCGCTGTTCTGTACGAACAGACCCGAAATGAGCAGGAACAATACCGCAAAATTGCAGAAACTGGAGAGACGCTGGGCTTCGCGAACTGAACGCGCCGCCATCTTGCCGTCTTGCCGGTGTTTACGTGGAAGGTAACTTACTTGCACCCTCTTCGTGCTTCGTACACCTACAGCAACCATAAAACCAACCTCACAGTAACCTGTTGTGTTTTAGCAACATCTAAACCAACCACAAGTCCAAACCCCACCTCACGGTAACCCTAAACCTTGCCTACTTGCGATGCACAGCCATGGAGCCCGGGTAGCTCAGTCGGTAGAGCATCAGACTTTTAATCTGAGGGTCCAGGGTTCAAGTCCCTGCTTGGGCGTGTAAGGCTCTTCTTGTGGAGCCACAGTTTTTGCCAGTGAGCTATCGCTTGCTTAAAGTTTCATCTGGATGCACAACACGTGTACTAGGCATGAGGACATGGAGAGCACAGGCAGTCTTGTAGTTGCGGCCGAGTGGTTAAGATGATGCATTAGAAATCTGTTGGGGTCTTCTTGCGCTGGTTTGAGTCCTGCAGACCACGTGCTCGTCCTCTTCCTTTTTAAACTTGCAACAGTCATCAAATGTTTGCAACTCCAGCGTTACTTGGGAAAAGCGTCGTGCTGGTAGGAGGAGAAAAACAACAGCGTGCGCTCACTGAACCGAAAGGGGCAAATCAGAGGGAGGAACACGTCGCACAGGGGCCACGACGGCTGTCTGGTAACTCGCCGTGATCGGATTGTGGTCAGTACTCTGCATTGTAGCCGCAGCAACCCCGCTTCGAATCAGGGTCATGGCAGGATTCCTTACGGTGACATTGGCATCACGCCCCTCTCTTGCCACCTGTTTTGTACAGCCCACTTTTCAGTGCACGCTGCTACTGTGACACGTCACAAGTGCTTAAATCTAAGCTAATCCCCCAGTGATCCCGGATAACTCAGACGGTAGAGCGTCAGACTTTTTATCTGACGTTCCTGGGTTCAAGTCCCTGTTTGGGCGTGTAAGCCAACTTTTGTAGAGCGTGGAGGATTCGGATTTCTACCTTCCTATCCATCTCAGCATGAATCAACGTTTATCCTTTCCTCATCATATTGTTTCTCATTATTTTTATATAATTATTTGATTATCTGAATGAGTAATTAACTTTGAATTGATTTTAACTAATGAATAAGTTAACACATTGCTTAATATAAGAACGTTCAGTGCGTTTGCCTGTCTCTTTATAACTTTTTCAGGAGCCACCAAACTAAGTCAGAGGTCACGGAGGCCTTGAGTGGAGCTGAGGGCTGAGGACCGGAAGCAACTGTCTCCGTTGTTATTTCTAAGAGTTAATACTATCTAAAATGTCTGAAGGGATCTTGCTGTTTTTACGGTTAATTCTTTTAAGGTGATTTTGCTTTTTATTCAAGATAGACTTTGTGTAGTAAGGATATAACTGCCTGAATGTAGATTATACCAGTTTTTAACCAGTTTTGATAAAGACGGCTGAGACTACACTCAGCCTCGGATAAGAAACAGATTATTCTTTAAGTGTGTGTGTTCTATTTGATTGTGGATCCGTTTCATAGGTCTGGAGTCAGCTCTGAACAGTCTAGTGGATGTCTGACGTTTATGCTTGAGATACTGTTCAGAATTGTACGCACGCACCCCACGTGGACATTTTCCTAGTCTATCTGTGTTTTATCCAATCAGGTCAGAACACCTATATGCGTGACGCAGTTAATGACCTTATGTGAGAGTAAAATTGTTATTGATTTGTGATTGTAAGCAGAGCGGCCTAGGAAGTCATGGCGAGTGTTGAAGCTGGCTTCTGCTGATGTAACTGCAAACTATCTTCAGTAACCTTTATTTATTTATATAAATCTCTGACTCCGGCTCTTCTTCGTCTGACAGACTGGTCATTCTTTGGGTTAAACTGCATACCATCCCTACAAGCGACATCTATTGCTGGTGAGCTCTTGCTTGCTCTACATGTCATCGGGCAGCACAACCAATGCGCCAGGCAAGAGCACAATGGAACGGTCAAGCTTCGTAGTCGTGGCCGAGTGGTTAAGGCGATGGACTAGAAATCCATTGGGGTCTCCCTGCGCAGGTTCGAATCCTGCCGACTACGTCCAGGCTGCGCGCAGGATTTAGTTTGCGACTTTCCTTGATTGTTTGCAACCCCAGTGTTTCTGGGGAAAAGGGATGTGCTGGTAGGCAAAAGCAACAAAAATAAAACCGCAGCGTGTGCAAACTGACTACCCTGGGGGCCCTCCATTTTCAAAGACGTATGACAGAGAGCGAAGCTCCAGCGGCTGTCCCGTAGCTCGCCGTGATCGTATAGTGGTTAGTACTCTGCGTTGTGGCCGCAGCAACCCCGGTTCGAATCCGGGTCACGGCATGCTTTTCAAGGTGGCATTGACGTTACACTCTGTGATGCCATCCGTAATCTCCAGCCTCCTTTTAGTGCAGGCTGTGCTAATGGCACGTCCTGAATGTTTACGTTTCCTAAAGTGTGGAAGACTAGGGATTCGATATGAGCAGCGGGTCCTTTGATGCCAGCATGCTGTGTAGGTAAGCATTGATCAAGTCACGCTTCTAAGGCATGGAAGGAATCGTTTCAATGGTTAAGTCTCCATTTATTGCCACAACAACAGAAAGACCTTCTGCAGTTGTCATTGATCTTTTTGTCTCCTATATGACGTTTAGTCCAAACTACTGTGTTTTACTGACGTCTACACCTACAACAACCATAAACCCAACCTCACAGTAACCTGTTGTGTTTTAGCAACATCTACACCAACCACAAGTCCAAACCCCACCTCACGGTAAACTTTTGTGTACCGTAAAGGTCTGCGCCGACCACAACCCTAAACCTTGCCTACTTGCGAGGCACAGCCATGGAGCCCGGGTAGCTCAGTCGGTAGAGCATCAGACTTTTAATCTGAGGGTCCAGGGTTCGAGTCCCTGCTTGGGCGTGTAAGGCTCTTCTTGTGGAGCCACAGTTTTTGCCAGTGAGCTATCGCTTGCTGAAAGTTTCATCTGGATGCACAACACGTGTACTAGGCATGAGGACATGGAAAGCACAGGCAGTCTTGTAGTTGCGGCCGAGTGGTTAAGATGATGCATTAGAAATCAGTTGGGGTCTTCTCGCGCTGGTTCGAGTCCTGCAGACCACGTGCTCGTCCTCTTCCTTTTTAAACTTGCAACAGTCATCAAATGTTTGCAACTCCAGCGTTACTTGGGAAAAGCGTCGTGCTGGTAGGAGGAGAAAAACAACAGCGTGCGCTCACTGAACCGAAAGGGGCAAATCAGAGGGAGGAACATGTCGCACAGGGACCACGACGGCTGTCCGGTAACTCGCCGTGATCGGATTGTGGTCAGTACTCTGCATTGTAGCCGCAGCAACCCCGCTTCGAATCAGGGTCACGGCAGGATTCCTTACGGTGACATTGGCATCACGCCCCCCTCTTGCCACCTGTTTTGTACAGCCCACTTTTCAGTGCACGCTGCTACTGTGACACGTCACAAGTGCTTAAATCTAAGCTAATCCCCCAGTGATCCCGGATAACTCAGACGGTAGAGCGTCAGACTTTTCATCTGACGTTCCTGGGTTCAAGTCCCTGTTTGGGCGTGTAAGCCAACTTTTGTAGAGCGTGGAGGATTCGGATTTCTACCTTCCTATCCATCTCAGCATGAATCAACGTTTATCCTTTCCTCATCATCTTGTTTCTCATTATTATTATATAATTATTTGATTATCTGAATGAGTAATTAACTTTGAATTGATTTTAACTAATGAGTAAGTTAACACATTGCTTAATATAAGAACGTTCAGTGCGTTTGCCTGTCTCTTTATAACTTTTTCAGGAGCCACCAAACTAAGTCAGAGGTCACGGAGGCCTTGAGTGGAGGGCTGAGGACCGGAAGCAGCTGTCTCCGTTGTTATTTCTAAGAGTTAATACTATCTAAAATGTCTTAAGGGATCTTGCTGTTTTTACGGTTAATTCTTTTAAGGTGATTCTACTTTTTATTCAAGATAGACTTTGTGTAGTAAGGATATAACTGCCTGAATGTAGATTATACCAGTTTTTAACCAGTTTTGATAAAGACGGCTGAGACTACACTCAGCCTCGGATAAGAAACAGATTATTCTTTAAGTGTGTGTGTTCTATTTGATTGTGGATCCGTTTCATAGGTCTGGAGTCAGCTCTGAACAGTCTAGTGGATGTCTGACGTTTATGCTTGAGATACTGTTCAGAATTGTACGCACGCACCCCACGTGGACATTTTCCTAGTCTATCTGTGTTTTATCCAATCAGGTCAGAACACCTATATGCGTGACGCAGTTTATGACCTTATGTGAGAGTAAAATTGTTATTGATTTGTGATTGTAAGCAGAGCGGCCTAGGAAGTCATGGCGAGTGTTGAAGCTGGCTTCTGCTGATGTAACTGCAAACTATCTTCAGTAACCTTTATTTATTTATATAAATCTCTGACTCCGGCTCTTCTTCGTCTGACAGACTGGTCATTCTTTGGGTTAAACTGCATACCATCCCTACAAGCGACATCTATTGCTGGTGAGCTCTTGCTTGCTCTACATTTCATCGGGCAGCACAACCAATGCGCCAGGCAAGAGCACAATGGAACGGTCAAGCTTCGTAGTCGTGGCCGAGTGGTTAAGGCGATGGACTAGAAATCCATTGGGGTCTCCCTGCGCAGGTTCGAATCCTGCCGACTACGTCCAGGCTGCGCGCAGGATTTAGTTTGCGACTTTCCTTGATTGTTTGCAACCCCAGTGTTTCTGGGGAAAAGTAATGTGCTGGTAGGCAAAAGCAACAAAAATAAAACCGCAGCGCGCGCAAACTGACTGCCCTGGGGGCCCTTCATTTTCAAATACGTATGACAGAGAGCGAGGCTCCAGCGGCTGTCCCGTAGCTCGCCGTGATCGTATAGTGGTTAGTACTCTGCGTTGTGGCCGCAGCAACCCCGGTTCGAATCCGGGTCACGGCATGCTTTTCAAGGTGGCATTGACGTTGCACTCTGTGATGCCATCCGTAATCTCCAGCCTCCTTTTAGTGCAGGCTGTGCTAATGGCACGTCCTGAATGTTTACGTTTCCTAAAGTGTGGAAGACTAGGGATTCGATATGAGCAGCGGGTCCTTTGATGCCAGCATGCTGTGTAGGTAAGCATTGATCAAGTCACGCTTCTAAGGCATGGAAGGAATCGTTTCAATGGTTAAGTCTCCATTTATTGCCACAACAACAGAAAGACCTTCTGCAGTTGTCATTGATCTTTTTGTCTCCTATATGACATTGAGTCCAAACTACTGTGTTTTACTGACGTCTACACCTACAACAACCATAAACCCAACCTCACAGTAACCTGTTGTGTTTTAGCAACATCTACACCAACCACAAGTCCAAACCCCACCTCACGGTAAACTTTTGTGTACCGTAAAGGTCTGCGCCGACCACAACCCTAAACCTTGCCTACTTGCGAGGCACAGCCATGGAGCCCGGGTAGCTCAGTCGGTAGAGCATCAGACTTTTAATCTGAGGGTCCAGGGTTCAAGTCCCTGCTTGGGCGTGTAAGGCTTTTCTTGTGGAGCCACAGTTTTTGCCAGTGAGCTATCGCTTGCTGAAAGTTTCATCTGGATGCACAACACGTGTACTAGGCATGAGGACATGGAGAGCACAGGCAGTCTTGTAGTTGCGGCCGAGTGGTTGAGATGATGCATTAGAAATCCGTTGGGGTCTTCTCGCGCTGGTTCGAGTCCTGCAGACCACGTGCTCGTCCTCTTCCTTTTTAAACTTGCAACAGTCATCAAATGTTTGCAATTCCAGCGTTACTTGGGAAAAGCGTCATTCTGGTAGGAGGAGAAAAACAACAGCGTGCGCTCACTGAACCGAAAGGGGCAAATCAGAGGGAGGAACAAGTCACACAGGGACCACGACGGCTGTCCGGTAACTCGCCGTGATCGGATTGTGGTCAGTACTCTGCATTGTAGCCGCAGCAACGCCGCTTCGAATCAGGGTCACGGCAGGATTCCTTACGGTGACATTGGCATCACGCCCCCCTCTTGCCACCTGTTTTGTACAGCCCACTTTTCAGTGCACGCTGCTACTGTACTCCTTTCCTCATCATCTTGTTTCTCATTATTTTTATATAATTATTTGATTATCTGAATGAGTAATTAACTTTGAATTGATTTTAACTAATGAATAAGTTAACACATTGCTTAATATAAGAACGTTCAGTGCGTTTGCCTGTCTCTTTATAACTTTTTCAGGAGCCACCAAACTAAGTCAGAGGTCACGGAGGCCTTGAGTGGAGCTGAGGGCTGAGGACCGGAAGCAGCTGTCTCCGTTGTTATTTCTAAGAGTTAATACTATCTAAAATGTCTTAAGGGATCTTGCTGTTTTTACGGTTAATTCTTTTAAGGTGATTCTACTTTTTATTCAAGATAGACTTTGTGTAGTAAGGATATAACTGCCTGAATGTAGATTATACCAGTTTTTAACCAGTTTTGATAAAGACGGCTGAGACTACACTCAGCCTCGGATAAGAAACAGATTATTCTTTAAGTGTGTGTGTTCTATTTGATTGTGGATCCGTTTCATAGGTCTGGAGTCAGCTCTGAACAGTCTAGTGGATGTCTGACGTTTATGCTTGAGATACTGTTCAGAATTGTACGCACGCACCCCACGTGGACATTTTCCTAGTCTATCTGTGTTTTATCCAATCAGGTTAGAACACCTATATGCGTGACGCAGTTAATGACCTTATGTGAGAGTAAAATTGTTATTGATTTGTGATTGTAAGCAGAGCGGCCTAGGAAGTCATGGCGAGTGTTGAAGCTGGCTTCTGCTGATGTAACTGCAAACTATCTTCAGTAACCTTTATTTATTTATATAAATCTCTGACTCCGGCTCTTCTTCGTCTGACAGACTGGTCATTCTTTGGGTTAAACTGCATACCATCCCTACAAGCGACATCTATTGCTGGTGAGCTCTTGCTTGCTCTACATGTCATCGGGCAGCACGACCAATGCGCCAGGCAAGAGCACAATGGAATGGTCAAGCTTCGTAGTCGTGGCCGAGTGGTTAAGGCGATGGACTAGAAATCCATTGGGGTCTCCCCGCGCAGGTTCGAATCCTGCCGACTACGTCCAGGCTGCGCGCAGGATTTAGTTTGCGACTTTCCTTGATTGTTTGCAACCCCAGTGTTTCTGGGGAAAAGGGATGTGCTGGTAGGGAAAAGCGACAAAAATAAAACCGCAGCGCGCGCAAACTGACTGCCCTGGGGGCCCTCCATTTTCAAAGACGTATGACAGAGAGCGAGGCTCCAGCGGCTGTCCCGTAGCTCGCCGTGATCGCATAGTGGTTAGTACTCTGCGTTGTGGCCGCAGTTTTGTTTTGTCTGATTTTGTCTACTTTTGTCTAGTTTTGTTTTGTCTGTTTTTGTCAACTTTTGTTTGATTTAGTCTACTTTTGTTTTGTCTGATTTTGTCTATTTTTGTCTAGTTTTTAGTTTTGTCTGATTTTGTCTACTTTTGTCTGATTTTTGTCTTTTTGTCTGATTTTGTCTATTTTTGTTTAGTTTTGTCTCATTTTGTTTAGTTTTGTCTGATTTTGTCTATTTTTGTTGAGTTTTGTCTAGTTTTGTTTTGTCTAGTTGTGTTTGTCTGATTTTGTCTACTTTTGTCTAGTTTTGTTTTGTCTGATTTTGTCTATTTTTGTTGAGTTTTGTCTAGTTTTGTTTTGTCTAGTTGTGTTTGTCTGATTTTGTCTACTTTTGTCTAGTTTTGTTTTGTCAGATTTTGTCTACTTTTGTCTAGTTTTGTTTTTTCAGATTTTGTCTATTTTTGTCTGGTTATGTTTTGTCTTATTTTATCTACCTTTGTCTAGTTTTGTTTAGTTTTTTCTCGTTTTGTTTAGTTTTGTCTGATTTTGTCTAGTTTTGTTTTGTCTGATTTTGTCTATTTGTGTTTAGTTTTGTCTCTTTTTTGTTTAGTTTTGTCTGATTTTGTCTATTTTTGTTTAGTTTTGTCTAGTTTTGTTTTGTCTAGGTTTGTTTAGTTTTGTCTAGATTTGTTTAGTTTTGTCAAGTTTTATCCGATTTTGTCTACTTTTGTCTAGTTTTGTTTAGTTTTGTCTAATTTAGTTTTGTCTATTTTTGTCTAGTTTTGTTTTGTCAGATTTTGTCTACTTGTTTTGTCTGATTTTGTCTAGTTGCGTTTTGTCTGATTTTGTCTACTTTTGTTTTGTCAGATTTTGTCTATTTTTGTCCAGTTTTGTTTTGTCAGATTTTGTCTAGTTTTGTTTAGTTTTGTTTTGTCAGATTTTGTCTACTTTTGTCTAGTTTTGTTTTGTCTGATTTTGTCTATTTTTGTCTAGTTTTGTTTTGTCTGATTTTATCTACCCTTGTCTAGTTTTGTTTAGTTTTGTCTCGTTTTGTTTAGTTTTGTCTGATTTTGTCTAGTTTTGTTTAGTTTTGTCTAATTTTGTTTAGTTTTGTCTCATTTTGTCTATTTTTGTTTAGTTTTGTCTAGATTTGTTTAGTGTTGTCTAGTTTTGTCCGATTTTGTCTAGTTTTGTTTAGTTTTGTCTAGATTTGTTTAGTTTTGTCCGATTTTGTCTAGTTTTGTCTAAATTCTTTTTGTCTGATTTTGTCTACTTTTGTCTAGTTCTGTCTGATTTTGTCTACTTTTGTCTATTTTTGTTTTGTCTAGTTTTGTTTTGTCTGATTTTGTCTACTTCTGTCTAGTTTTGTTTTGTCTGATTTTGTCTACTTTGTCTAGTTTTTTATTTTTGTCTCATTTTGTTTAGTTTGTCTGATTTTGTCTATTTTTGTTTAGTTTTGTCTAGATTTGTTTAGTTTTGTCCGATTTTGTCTACTTTGTCTGTTTTGTTTTAGTTTGTCTAGATTTGTTAGTTTTGTCCTGATTTTGTCTACTTTTTTCTGACTTGTCTACTTTTGTCTAGTTTTTTGTTTTTGTCTGATTTTGTCTACTTTTATCTACTTTTGTTTTGTCTGGTTTTGTCTACTTTTGTCTGATTTTTTGTCTAGTTTTTTTGTCTAATTTTGTTATAGTTTTGTCTCATTTTGTTTAGTTTTGTCTATTTTTGTTTAGTTTTGTCTCCTTTTGTTTAGTTTTGTCTTGTTTTGTTTTGTCTAGGTTGTGTTTAGTTTTGTCTAAATTTGTTTAGTTTTGTCTAGTTTTGTCCGATTATGTCTACTTTTGTCTAGTTTTGTTTTGTCTAGTTTTGTTTGTCTAATTTTGTCTAGATTTGTCATATTTTGTCTACTTGTGTTTTGTCTGATTTTGTCTACTTTTGTCTAGTTTAGTTTTATCTGATTTTGTCTACTTTTGTGTAGTTTTGTCTAATTTCATTTTGTCTGTTTTTATCTACTTTTGTCTAGTTTTGTCTGATTTTGTCTACTTTTGTCTAGTTTTGTTTTGTCTAGTTTTGTTTGTCTGATTTTGTCTACTTTTGTCTAGTTTTGTTTTGTCTGATTTTGTCTAGTTTTGTTTAATTTTGTCTCATTTTGTTTAGTTTTGTCTGATTTTGTCTATTTTGTTTAGTTTGTCTAGTTTTGTTTTGTCTCGGTTTGTTTAGTTGTCTAGATTTGTTTAGTTATGTCTAGTTTTGTCCAATTTTGTCTACTTTTGTCTGATTTTGTCTAGTTTTTTTGTCTAGTTTTGTTTGTCTGATTTTGTCTACTTTTGTCTAGTTTTGTTTTGTCAGATTTTGTCTACATTTGTCTAGTTTTGTTTTGTCTGATTTTGTCTACTTTTGTCTAGTTTTGTTTTGTCAGATTTTGTCTACTTTTGTTTTGGCTGATTTGTCTACTTTTGTCTACTTTTGATTTGTCTGATTTTGTCTATTTTTGTTTAGTTTTGTTTTGTCTAGGTTTGTTTAGTTTTGTCTGATTTTGTCTACTTTTTTCTGACTTGTCTACTTTTGTCTAGTTTTTTGTTTTGTCTGATTTTGTCTACTTTTATCTACTTTTGTTTTGTCTGGTTTTGTCTACTTTTGTCTGATTTTTTTGTCTAGTTTTTGTCTAATTTTGTTTAGTTTGTCTCATTTTGTTTAGTTTTGTCTATTTTTGTTTAGTTTTGTCTCCTTTTGTTTAGTTTTGTCTTGTTTTGTTTTGTCTAGGTTTGTTTAGTTTTGTCTAAATTTGTTTAGTTTTGTCTAGTTTTGTCCGATTATGTCTACTTTTGTCTAGTTTTGTTTTGTCTAGTTTTGTTTGTCTAATTTTGTCTAGATTTGTCATATTTTGTCTACTTGTGTTTTGTCTGATTTTGTCTACTTTTGTCTAGTTTAGTTTTATCTGATTTTGTCTACTTTTGTGTAGTTTTGTCTAATTTCATTTTGTCTGTTTTTATCTACTTTTGTCTAGTTTTGTCTGATTTTGTCTACTTTTGTCTAGTTTTGTTTTGTCTAGTTTTGTTTGTCTGATTTTGTCTACTTTTGTCTAGTTTTGTTTTGTCTGATTTTGTCTAGTTTTGTTTAATTTGTCTCATTTTGTTTAGTTTTGTCTGATTTTGTCTATTTTTGTTTAGTTTTGTCTAGTTTTGTTTTGTCTCGGTTTGTTTAGTTGTCTAGATTTGTTTAGTTATGTCTAGTTTTGTCCAATTTTGTCTACTTTTGTCTGATTTTGTCTAGTTTTTTTGTCTAGTTTTGTTTGTCTGATTTTGTCTACTTTTGTCTAGTTTTGTTTTGTCAGATTTTGTCTACATTTGTCTAGTTTTGTTTTGTCTGATTTTGTCTACTTTTGTCTAGTTTTGTTTTGTCAGATTTTGTCTACTTTTGTTTTGGCTGATTTTGTCTACTTTTGTCTACTTTTGATTTGTCTGATTTTGTCTATTTTTGTTTAGTTTTGTTTTGTCTAGGTTTGTTTAGTTTTGTCTGATTTTGTCTACTTTTGTCTAGTTTTGTTTAGTTTTGTCTGATTTTGTCTATTTTTGTTTAGTTTTGTTTTGTCTACTTTTGTCTAGTTTTTTCTGGTTTTGTCTAGTTTTGTCTAATTTCGTTTTGTCTGATTTTGTCTACTTTTGTCTAGTTTTGTTTAGTTTTGTCCGATTTTGTCTAGTTTTGTCTAAATTCTTTTTGTCTGATTTTGTCTACTTTTGTCTAGTTCTGTCTGATTTTGTCTACTTTTTGTCTATTTTTGTTTTGTCTAGTTTTGTTTGTCTGATTTTGTCTACTTCTGTCTAGTTTTGTTTTGTCTGATTTTGTCTACTTTTGTCTAGTTTTGTTTATTTTTGTCTCATTTTGTTTAGTTTTGTCTGATTTTGTCTATTTTTGTTTAGTTTTGTCTAGTTTTGTCTGATTTTGTCTACTTTTGTCTGGTTTTGTTTAGTTTTGTCTAGATTTGTTTAGTTTTGTCCGATTTTGTCTAGTTTTGTCTAATTTCTTTTTGTCTTATTTTTGTCTTTTGTCTAGTTTTTTGTTTTGTCTGATTTTGTCTGCTTTTGTCTGATTTTGTCTAGTTTTTTGTCTGATTTTGTCTAGTTTTGTCTAATTTCTTTTTGTCTGATTTTGTCTACTTTTGTCTAGTTTTGTCTGATTTTGTCTACTTTTGTCAATTTTTTTGTCTAGTTTCGTTTGTTTGATTTTTCTACTTTTGTCTAGTTTTGTTTTGTCAGATTTTGTCTACTTTTGTTTTGTCTGATTTTGTCTAGATGTGTTTTGTCTGATGTTGTCTACTTTTGTTTTGTCAGATTTTGTCTATTTTTGTCTAGTTTTGTTTTGTCAGACTTTGTGTAGTTTTGTTTTGTCTGATTTTGTCTACTTTTGTCTAGTTTTGTCTAGTTTTGTTTTGTCTAGGTTTGTTTAGTTTTGTCTAGATTTGTTTAGTTTTGTCTAGTTTTATCCGATTTTGTCTACTTTTGTTTAGTTTTGTCTAATTTCGTTTTGTCTGATTTTGTCTATTTTTGTCTAGCTTTGTTTTGTCTACTTTTGTCTAGTTTTGTTGTGTCTGTTTTTGTCAACTTTTGTTTGATTTAGTCTAATCTTTTGTCTAATTTTGTCTACTTTTTTCAGATTTTGTCTACTTTTGTCTAGTTTTTTGTTTTGTCAGATTTTTTCTACTTTTATCTACTTTTGTTTTGTCTGATTTTGTCTACTTTTGTCTGATTTTGTCTAGTTTTTTGTCTGATTTTGTCTATTTTTGTTTAGTTTTTCTCATTTTGTTTAGTTTTGTCTATTTTTGTTTAGTTTTGTCTCCTTTTGTTTAGTTTTGTCTAGTTTTGTTTTGTCTAGTTTTGTCTGATTTTGTCTATTTTTGTCTAATTTTGTTTTGTCAGATTTTATCTACTTTTTTCTTGTTTTGTTTTGTCTGATTTTGTCTTTTTGGTCTAATTATGTTTTGTCTGATTTTGTCTACTTTTGTTTTGTCTGATTTTGTCTACGTTTGTTTTGTTTTGTCTGATTTTGTCTCCTTTGTTTTGTCTGATTTTGTCTACTTTTGTCTAGTTTTGTTTTGTCCGATTTGGTCTACTTTTGTCGTATTTTGTCTAGCTTTTTTGTCTTTTTTTGTCTACTTTTGTTTTTTCTGATTTTGTCTACTTTTGTTTTGTCTGATTTTGTCTACGTTTGTTTTGTTTTGTCTGATTTTGTCTATGTTTGTTTTGTCTGATTTTGTCTACTTTTGTCTAGTTTTGTTTTGTCCGATTTGTTCTACTTTTGTCTGATTTTGTCTACTTTTGTTTTGTCTGATTTTGTCTACTTTTGTCTAGCTTTTTTGTCTGATTTTGTCAAGTTTTGTCTAGTTTTGTGTAGTTTTATTTTGTCCAATTTTGTATAGTTTTGCCTAGTTTAGTTTTGCCTGATTTTGTCAGGTTTTGTCTAGTTTTGTTTTATCTGATTTTGTCTACTCTGTATAAAATTATATCCTTTATTTGTTATTACAACATATTTTTTTTGTCAAGTCAACTAGCTTCACTAATGTTGTTGAGATAACAAAGGGTTGTTAGTTTAGGTTGATTAAAATAATAGCATGGTGATAACATACTGATTTAAAGGGCACCTATGGTGAAAAATCTACTTTTCAAGCTGTTTGCACAGACATGTGTGTAGATATAGTGTATAGACCGTCATATTGAGGTAATATAAACACACCCAGTCCTTTTTTTTTTCAAATTTAACATTATAAAAATGGTGGACCAATTGGAGCAGTTTTCAGATCGACTGCAACTTGACGTAGGAGTGCGGTCCCCCCGACCACTGACTTGATTGACAGCTGTGCGTATTAACATGTCCCGGTAGTCACGTGTATAATCATATCAACAAGACCAGACGTGCAAGCAACCGGGAATAAAAGGTCTGTTCAGTTCGCTAGGATCATCAATGATCATCAAATGTGATCAAGAGTGAGTTTTACAAGTTTAAAATGTTTTTAAAATATTGCATGTGTGTAATGAATTACAGCAATTTAGCTTAGCTTTACTTTATCAGCACAGCTGTGTGTCAGAACAATTATAAAAGAAGACGCTTCAATCCCAGTTTGTGGGCTTTAAATCAGGTTTATTTTGTACATTACCATAACATTTTACATTTACATTTAGTCATTTAGCAGACGCTTTTATCCAAAGCGACTTACAAATGAGGAAAAGGAAGCAATTTACACAACTATAAGAGCAGCAGTAAACAAGTGCTATAGACAAGTATCAGGTGTGTAAAGTCTAAGAAGCTAAGCATTAGTAAATTTATTTTATTTTATTTTTATTTATTTTTTTGAGAGAGAGAGAGTACAGTTAGTGGTATAGCCAGAGAGGCAGTTAAGATTAGGAAGGAAATTGGAGACTAAACAGTTGAGTTTTTAGTCGTTTCTTGAAGACAGCAAGTGACTCTGCTGTTCTGATGTAGTTAGGGAGTTCATTCCACCAACTGGGCAGATTGAATGTGAGAGTTCGGGAAAGTGATTTCTTCCCTTTTAGGGATGGAACAACGAGGCGATGTTCATTCACAGAACGCAAGTTTCTGGAGGGCACATAAATCTGCAGAAGTGAGAGCAGATACGAAGGAGCAAAGCCAGAGGTCGCTTAGTAAGCAAACATCAGAGCTTTGAATTTGATGCGAGCAGCAACTGGCAGCCAGTGCAAACGGGTGAGTAGCGGAGTGACATGTGTTCTTTTGGGTTCATCAAAGACCACTCGTGCTGCTGCGTTCTGAAGCAGCTGAAGAGGTTTGATAGAATTAGCTGGAAGCCCGGCTAGTAGAGAGTTGCAATAGTCCAGTTTGGAGAGAACAAGAGCTTGAACAATGAGTTGAGCTGTATATTCAGATAGGAAGAGTCGGACCTTTCTGATGTTATAGAGTGTGAATCTGCAAGATCGAGCAGTTCTAGAAATGTGGTCAGAGAAGTTTAGTTGGTCATAAATCGTTACTCCAAGGCTTTTTACCATTTTGGATGCAGTAATGGTTGCCCCATCCATCTGGATTGAAAAGTTATGGTGTAGAGTCGGGTTGGCAGAAACTTCAAGCATTTCCGTTTTCGCGAGGTTAAACTGAAGATGATGATCTTTCATCAAGTGTGAAATGTCTGACAGGCAGGCTGAAATGCGAGCTGGAACCGAGGGATCATCAGGGTGAGGTATAGCTGAGTATCATCATAATAATAAAAATAATAATATTTTAAATATTTCTTATCAAAAGATTTTAAATATTGAGTAAAAACAAGCAAGCTTTACTTATATGCATACACTTTTTTCCAAAATAACCTTTAAAAAAAAAATAAAAATAAAACAATTCGAACAAATGTTTTAAAAACTATAATAAACGTCGATGGTCGATGTCCATGGAGCACGTTTACACACTTTTCAGGATTTTTAGTTTTTCGCCAAATTCTCTCAACAGCCCGAAGTTTTGAGCGATGCTCACAGAGAACATCAGAGAGCCAGGGTGCAAGAGGACTGGCACGGGCTGGCCTGGATGTAAGAGGACATAGTCTGTCTAGACATTATGCTAGCGTGGAGCAGAGTGTATCAGTGGCGCTGTTCGTATCAAGTGCAGAGAGTTTGCAAGATGGAGGAAGAAAGTTTGAAAGAATGGTGGATAGTCTATTGGGTGACAGAGAGCGTAGGTTTCTGCGAAAGGCAACCAGAGTTTAGAGGGCACTCTAGAGGGCACATATGTGTACGTGTATGTTTTTGCAACTATTTTCGTTAAGATGACACTCAATTTTGCCATAACATGCTTCGAAGCACGAAGAGGGTGCAAGTAAGTTACCTTCCACGTAAACACCGGGCTCTCTTAAAAGAATGACCAGGCTGGAATTCGACTCACACATGCAAAGCACAACAGATTAGCAGTCCATCGCCTTAACCACTCAGCCACCTCGCCGCGCACATAGGTGCTCTCCTAATGGAGGCTGGACTATGGCATATACGTATGTTTTTGCAGCTATTTTCGCTAAGTATTACATACAATTTTGCCATAAACATCCTTTAAGACGCTGAGAGGTGCAAGTAAGAAACCTTAGACAGAAGCAGTTGCCTCTCTCAAAACAGTGAAACTGTGAGGATGGGATTTAAACCAGAACTTGCAGAGTACAACATACTAACCTAAGCACTCGGCCACCTCATCACGTGTAAGCACAGCGTTGTGCTAGAGAAAGGATTAACTTTTGGGACTCGAATGGATGTTCTTACAGAAAAGATGAAGATAAAGGTTGTCATAAGGAGCTTTATCAGTAGCTCTGATCAGTGCCCCAGAGTTAAGGCTGATTTATACCTCGGCGTCAAGCTCACGCGTATGCTACGGCGCAGCCTACATGTAGTTGCATAGCACCTCGCTGTGGCCGTCGGCGACATTGACGCGCACCTCTCAAAAAATGTAACGCGTACGCGTAGCTCTGAGATTGGTCGACTTGGTAGCGCTGACGAGTGTGGGCGGAGGTGAGAGCCTCACGAGCGTGAAGTGTGGAGTCCCATGAAAAAAAAAAGTGTGGAGTCCCATGAAGGAGCTCCGCATGGAGACTGTTGTTTTGTGTTTACCTTTTAATTAAAGTTGTTGCACGTCCACTGGTTCCTGCCTCAAAATGAGCGAATTTGAGCCACATGCACATTAAGGAAGCGTTCAGAAAAAAACAAAACACCAGTGAAGAAACTCAACACAGAGAAACATAAACACCTACTGCCAGCTAGCTTTTCGGAAGTGTATTGCAGAGCAACAGAAACAGTGCGCAGAAGTATAAGTGCACGGCTACGCGCAAGGCTTGCGCCGTGGATCACGCTGATCACTTGACACAGAAGTATAAACCAGGCTTTATTGTTCAACATTAACTGCAACATGTTTCTTCTGGTTTTGTTGGAGAGAAACTAGACAGAATGCCTGAGTCTAAAAACGGCAGCATAGCTGACCTTGGATTTCTGTCAAAATATGGTTTCAGTGCCCTTGCATTCTTCATTACCTTACCCCAGTCCCTGTACAGCCCAATAAATACATCCCAATCTCAACCCTTTTCTCTGCCGTTCAGCGTTGTGACTCCGCTCCCTTTACCAGATTACCCATAATTCTCTTCTCCCAGATTCACATAAGTAGTGTATACTTTTCTTTAAGTAAAAATGAAACAATGTATAAGTAATTATTTTTGGACAAATCAATAACCTGTTCTGCGGGCACAGCATGCACTCATTGGTGCCAGAAGGCTGATTTCTGGCAGTTTAAAGTTTGATGCCACCTTGTCGTTGCATGTCCAGATTGGTACACAGAAGAGTTCGTAGCTGTTATAGCTATACTTTCGCAGAGGCAATATCGTAGCCTATGAGGTCTATCCGAGGCGTGATCATTGCTGGTTGAAAACTTTACCCAGTACCTTGCTGAGATGACTTGAAATACAGTCAGCTCTGGCAATTTTTGTCAGCCTCTTAGTAGGCTTAATGTTCTGTTGAAAAGGATGGCTGTGCTTCTGTTTCTTTAACATGTTGCAACTTTCGTGTAGCTCCTAAACATGCAGCAGGCTGGATTAACCTGTACCATAACATTCTTCAGAATGCAAGCAGAGTGCGTGTAAGAAACCTTCCATGGAAGCACCAGGCTCTCTAAAACACTAAAGCAATTAAACGACGAGAATGGGATTTGAACTTACACAGGCGGAGCACAATGGATTAGCGGTCCATCCCTGCCGGAGGCTGGATTAACTTTTACCATAACATCCTTCAAATCGCTAAGGGGGTGCGAGTAAAACACCTTCCACGGAAGCACCGGGCTCTCTCAAAAACCAGAGCATTTGAGCGACGAGGATGGGATTCGAACCCACGCATGCAGAGCACAATGGATTAGCAGTCCATCGCCTTAACCACTCGGCCACCTCGTCACATATGTTTCCACTTTACTGATGGAAGCTGGACTGTGGCACATATGTGTACGTGTATGTTTTTGCAACTATTTTCGGTAAGATCACACTCAATTTTGCCATAACATTCTTCAAAGCACGAAGATTACCTTCCACATAAACACCGGGCTCTCTTAAACGAACGACCAGGCTGGAATTCGACTCACACATGCCAAGCACAACGGATTAGCAATCCATCGCCTTAACCACTCAGCCACCTCGCTGCGCACATAGGTGCTCTCCTAATGGAGGCTGGACTATGGCATATACGTATGTTTTTGCAGCTATTTTCGCTAAATATTACATACAATTTTGCCAAAAACATCCTTTAAGACGCTGAGAGGTGCAAGTAGGAAACCTTAGACAGAAGCAGTTGCCTCTCTCAAAACAGTGAAACCATGAGGATGGGATTGAAACCAGAACTTGCAGAGTACAACATACTAACCTAAGCACTCGGCCACCTCGTCACGTGTAAGCACAGCATTGTGCTAGAGAAAGGATTAACTTTTGGGACTCGAATGGATGTTCTTAAAAACGGCAGCATAGCTGACCTTGGATTTCTGTCAAAATATGGTTTCAGTGCCCTTGCATTCTTCATTACCTTACCCCAGTCCCTGTACAGCCCAATAAATACATCCCAATCTCAACCCTTTTCTCTGCCGTTCAGCGTTGTGACTCCGCCCCCTTTACCAGATTACCCACAATTCTCTTCTCCCAGATTCACGTAAGTAGTGTATACTTTTCTTTAAGTAAAAATGAAACAATGTATAGGTAATTATTTTTGGACAAATCAATAACCTGTTCTGCTGACACCGCATATGCACTCATTGGTGCCAGAGGGCTGATTGCTGGCAGTTTAAAGTTTGATGCCACCTTGTCATTGCATATCCAGATTGGTACACAGAACAGTTCGTAGCTGTTATAGTTATTCGTTTGCAGAGGCAATATCATAAACGATGAGGTCTATCTGAGGCTTGATCATTGCTGGTTGAAAACTTTACCCAATACCTCGCTGAGATGACTTGAAATACAGTCAGCTCTGGCAGTTTTTGTCAGCCTCTTAGTAGGCTTAATGTTCTGTTGAAAAGGAAAGCTGTGTTTCTGTCTCTTTAACATGTTGCAACTTTTGTTGAGCTCCTAAACATGCAGCAGGCTGGATTAACCAGGGTTAAGAGGGTGCGAGTAAAACACCTTCCACGGAAGCACCGGGCTCTCTCAAACACCAGAAAAAATGAGCGACGAGGATGGGATTCAAACCCACACATGCAGTGCACAAGGGACTAGAAGTGCATCACCTTAACTACTCGGCCACCTCATCATGTGTGCATCTACTTCTTTGATGGAGGCTGGACTGCGGCACATATTTGTATATGTATGTTTCTGCAATTATGTTCGGTAAGATGACTTTCCATTTTGCCATAACATGCTTCGAAGCTTGAAGATGGTGTGAGTAAGATAACTTCCCCAGAAGCACCGGGCTCTCTTAAATGAACGATGAGGATGGGATTTAAACCCATGCATCCAGAGAACAATAGATTAGCAGTCCATCACCTCAACCACCTTGTCATGCATTTAGGTACTTTCCAGATGGGGGCTGGACTATGGTATGTATTTGCAGCTATTTTCGGTACAGACGACATTACATTTTGCAGGAACATCCTTCAAAACGCTAAGAGGGTGCGAGTAAAACACCTTCCACAGAACCACCAGGCTCTCTCAAATACCAGAGTATGTGAGCAACGGGGATGGGATTGAAACGCACACGTGCAGAGGACACCCGTTTAGCAGTCCATCGCCTTAACCACTCGGCCACCTTGTCACATATGTTCTCACTTTTCTGATGGAGGCTGGACTGTGGCACATATGTGTATATAGAGACAAGATGGACTCCGGTAAGACTAGAGGCGGAGGATTATGCATTTATATCAACAAAGCTTGGTGCACAAACTCTGTCGTCGTTGGGAGACATTGCTCTGTTAACCTGGAATTTCTAATGGGTAAATGTAGACCGTTTTATCTGCCACGGGAGTTCGCCTCCACCATAATAACTGCTGCTTATAAACCTCCCGACGCTGATGCCAAGCTCGCTATGAATGAACTTCATGCAGCCATCAGCAAACAACAGACTGCTCACCTGGAGGCTGCTTTTATTGTTGCGGGGGATATTAATCACTCAAACTTAAACACAGTGCTCCCCAAATTCCATCAAAATATTTTCTGCCACACAAGGGGAAACAAAACTTTAGACCAAGTTTACACAAACATGTGTAACACCTTCCACAGAGGCACCGGGCTCTCTCAAACACCAGAGCAAATGAGTGACAAGGATGGGATTCAAACCCACACATGCAGTGCACAACGGATTAGAAGTGCATCACCTCAACTACTCGGCCACCTCATCACAAATGCGCCTACTTCTTTGATGGAGGCTGGACTGCGTCACATATTTGTATATGGATGTTTCTGCAATTATGTTCGGTAAGATGACTTTCAATTTTGCCATAACATGTTTCGAAACACGAAGATGGTGTGAGTAAGATAAGTTCCCGGAAGCACCGGGCTCTCTTAAACGAACAACAAGGATGGAATTCGAACCCACGCATCCAGAGAACAATGGAGTAGCAGTCCATCGCCTTAACCACTCGGCCACCTCGTCATGCATTTGGCCACTTTCCAGATGGGGGATGGACTATGGCACATAAGTATGTATTTGCAGCTATTTTCTGTACAGACTACATTACATTTTGCAGGAACATCCTTCAAATCTATTGCGCTCAGAGCTGCTTTCATGCCTGAGCAGTTCGAACATATCTTTGTCGCTAGAGCTCAAAGTTCACCATAGAGGTGAAAAGGAAGTTCCCTGACCGGGAATCAAAACCGGGCCGCGGCGGTGAGAGCGCCGAACCCTAACCACTAGACCACCAGGGAAAGCTGGTAGAATTTTGCCCTCAAGCCTAACTGTGGGCCTCCACGCAAGTATGCTGCAGCTGCTCTGTTAAAAATAAATCTAATGCTTGTAGCCTCCTCCTGGCGAGGAGAAAGTCTCAGACCCTGGATCACAGTTCTTCTAGGGAGGGACTGTCACATGCTCTGTGAGAGCATACTATAGACACCACAACTTACCATAATAACAAAGCACAGCATGTGTTGAATGAACTCCGTGTTGACAGAGCCGTGTCCTTATTACAAGCAACAAGCTAATGATGACAAACTAAGCAGACAGCAACCTTAAGAGGGTGGGCTTGTGGAAAGCTCTCGTAAGCCTTCGGTAGACCACCAGGGAAGGCTGGCAGAATTTTGCCCTCAAGCCTAACTGTGGGCCTCCACGCAAGTATGCTGCAGCTGCTCTGTTAAAAATAAATCTAATGCTTGTAACCTCCTCCTGGCGAGGAGAAAGTCTCAGACCCTGGATCACAGTTCTTCTAGGGAGGGACTGTCACATGCTCTGTGAGAGCATACTATAGACACCACAACTTACCATAATAACAAAGCACAGCATGTGTTGAATGAACTCCGTGTTGACAGTGCCGTGTCCTTATTACAAGCAACAAGCTAACGATGACAAGCTAAGCTGAGAGGGCCAGTGGCGCAATGGATAACGCGTCTGACTACGGATCAGAAGATTCTAGGTTCGACTCCTGGCTGGCTCGCTTTGGTGTTTTTGCTTTGCTGTCAGTCAGTGCACTGTGGTCGCCTTTTCCCCCGCTGGAGCTGTTCAGTTCCACTCTGGAGTGAATCGAGTTTCTGGGGCCGCCAGCACAGAGCCCGTGGGGTGCTCCCCTGGTTTCAAAGGCTGTCCCAACTGCTGATTTTTCTTAACGTCTACTACAGCTACACCAACCGTAAACCCAGCCAACTTTTTGCAAAAGTCCCTACCACTTTGAAGTCACCCAGCCAACTTGCAGCGTAATCTCTTCCTCTTGTAAGTCTCTAAGCTGCAGCAATACCTAAGTGCTCTGATAAAACATGCATAATATAAACTATGGCTTTTAACCTCCTCTTGGAGAGGAGAGAGTCTCCGACCCTGGATCTCAGGTCTTCTATGGAGGGACTGTCAGGAATCCTGTAAGAGCATCCCATCCACACAACCTCTTGCCATAAAAACAAAGCAGACTGTGTGGTGACGGAACTCCAGGTTGACAGAGCCTTGTCCTTGTTTCAAACAATGTTCTAACAAGGTGCTAAACAGAGTGCCAGTGGCACAAAGGATAACGCTTATGACTATGGATGAGAAGATTCTAGCTTACGGAAACCATGAGACTATATGAGATCAGAAAGAACTGAAGTTTGTGCAGACTGGCCCTCACAAGTGATATCTCCCATATGGTCTAGCGGTCAGGATTCCTGGTTTTCACCCAGCGGCCTGGCTTGGACTCCCGGTATAGGAGGGCTTGAGCGTTTTTGCTTCTGCCCTTTTTGGCCAGCCGTCGGACTGTAGCAACCTTAAGAGGGTCGGCTTGTGGAAAGCTCTCATAAGCCTTCGATAGCTCAGTTGGTAGAGCGGCGGACTGTAGGTGGGTTGTTGGCAATCCTTAGGTCGCTGGTTCGACTCCGGCTCGAAGGAGATCTTTTGCGCTCAGAGATGCTTTCATACCTGTGCAGTTCGAAAATATCTTTGTCGCTAGAGCTCAAAGTTCACCATAGAGGTGAAAAGGAAGTTCCCTGACCGGGAATCGAACCCGGGCCGCGGCGGTGAGAGCGCCGAATCCTAACCACTAGACCACCAGGGAAGGCTGGCAGAATTTTGCCCTCAAGCCTAACTGTGGGCCTCCACGCAAGTATGCTGCAGCTGCTCTGTCAAAAATAAATCTAATGCTTGTAACCTCCTCCTGGCGAGGAGAAAGTCTCAGACCCTGGATCACAGTTCTTCTAGGGAGGGACTGTCACATGCTCTGTGAGAGCATCCTATAGACACCACAACTTGCTATAATAACAAAGCACAGCATGTGTTGAATGAACTCCGTGTTGACAGAGCCCTGTCCTTATTACAAGCAACAAGCTAACGTTGACAAACTAAGCAGTTAGCAACCTTAAGAGGGTGGGCTTGTGGAAAGCTCTCGTAAGCCTTCGGTAGACCACCAGGGAAGGCTGGCAGAATTTTGCCCTCAAGCCTAACTGTGGGCCTCCACGCAAGTATGCTGCAGCTTCTCTGTTAAAAATAAATCTAATGCTTGTAACCTCCTCCTGGCGAGGAGAAAGTCTAAGACCCTGGTTCACAGTTCTTCTAGGGAGGGACTGTCACATGCTCTGTGAGAGCATCCTATCGACACCACAACTTGCCATAATAACAAAGCACAGCATGTGTTGAATGAACTCCGTGTTGACAGAGCCTTGTCCTTATTACAAGCAACGAGCTAATGATGACAAACTAAGCAGACAGCAACCTTAAGAGGGTGGGCTTGTGGAAAGCTCTCGTAAGCCTTCGGTAGACCACCAGGGAAGGCTGGCAGAATTTTGCCCTCAAGCCTAACTGTGGGCCTCCACGCAAGTATGCTGCACCTGCTCTGTTAAAAATAAATCTAATGCTTGTAACCTCCTCCTGGCGAGGAGAAAGTCTCAGACCCTGGATCACAGTTCTTCTAGGGAGGGACTGTCACATGCTCTGTGAGAGCATACTATCGACACCACAACTTGCCATAATAACAAAGCACAGCATGTGTTGAATGAACTCCGTGTTGACAGAGCCGTGTCCTTATTACAAGCAACAAGCTAACGATGACAAGCTAAGCTGAGAGGGCCAGTGGCGCAATGGATAACGCGTCTGACTACGGATCAGAAGATTCTAGGTTCGACTCCTGGCTGGCTCGCTTTGGTGTTTTTGCTTTGCTGTCAGTCAGTGCACTGCGGTCGCCTTTCCCCCCGCTGGAGCTGTTCAATTCCACTCTGGAGTGAATCGAGTTTCTGGGGCCGCCAGCACAGAGCCCGTGGGGTGCTCCCCTGGTTTCAAAGGCTGTCCCAACTGCTGATTTTTCTTAACGTCTACTACAGCTACACCAATCGTAAACCCAGCCAACTTTTTGCAAAAGTCCCTACCACTTTGAAGTCACCCAGCCAACTTGCAGCGTAATCTCTTCCTCTTGTAAGTCTCTGAGCTGCAGCAATACCTAAGTGCTCTGATAAAACATGCATAAAATAAACTATGGCTTTTAACCTCCTCTTGGAGAGGAGAGAGTCTCCGACCCTGGATCTCAGGTCTTCTATGGAGGGACTGTCAGGAATCCTGTAAGAGCATCCCATCCACACAACCTCTTGCCATAAAAACAAAGCAGACTGTGTGGTGACGGAACTCCAGCTTGACAGAGCCTTGTCCTTGTTTCAAACAATGTTCTAACAAGGTGCTGAACAGAGAGCCAGTGGCACAAAGGATAACGCTTATGACTATGGATGAGAAGATTCTAGCTTACGGAAACCATGAGACTATATGAGATCAGAAAGAACTGAAGTTTGTGCAGACTGGCCCTCACAAGTGATATCTCCCATATGGTCTAGCGGTCAGGATTCCTGGTTTTCACCCAGCGGCCTGGCTTGGACTCCCGGTATAGGAAGGCTTGAGCGTTTTTGCTTCTGCCCTTTTTGGCCAGCAGTCGGACTGTAGCAACCTTAAGAGGGTCGGCTTGTGAAAAGCTCTCATAAGCCTTCGATAGCTCAGTTGGTAGAGCGGAGGACTGTAGGTGGGTTGTTGGCAATCCTTAGGTCGCTGGTTCGACTCCGGCTCGAAGGAGATCTTTTGCGCTCAGAGCTGCTTTCATACCTGTGCAGTTCGAAAATATTTTTGTCGCTAGAGCTCAAAGTTCACCATAGAGGTGAAAAGGAAGTTCCCTGACCGGGAATCGAACCCGGGCCGCGGCGGTGAGAGCGCCGAATCCTAACCACTAGACCACCAGGGAAGGCTGGCAGAATTTTGCCCTCAAGCCTAACTGTGGGCCTCCACGCAAGTATGCTGCAGCTGCTCTGTCAAAAATAAATCTAATGCTTGTAACCTCCTCCTGGCGAGGAGAAAGTCTCAGACCCTGGATCACAGTTCTTCTAGGGAGGGACTGTCACATGCTCTGTGAGAGCATACTATAGACACCACAACTTACCATAATAACAAAGCACAGCATGTGTTGAATGAACTCCGTGTTGACAGAGCCGTGTCCTTATTACAAGCAACAAGCTAACGATGACAAACTAAGCAGACAGCAACCTTAAGAGGGTGGGCTTGTGGAAAGCTCTCGTAAGCCTTCGGTGGACCACCAGGGAGGTTGGTTGTTGTTAATCCTTAGGTCGCTGGCTCGAAGGAGGTCTTTTGCGCTCAGAGCTGCTTTCATGCCTGTGCAGTTCGAACATATCTTTGTTGTTAGAGCTCAAAGTTCACCATAGAGGTGAAAAGGAAGGGACTGTCACATGCGCCGTGAGAGCATCCTATCGACACCACAACTTGCCATAATAACAAAGCCCAGTATTTAAACAACATTTACCGGTAGGAATGACGTCTTGGTTTACTCATTCTCTCTTTTTATTGCCGTATATACGGCTATTACACAATCATAATACACTGTGATAGCCTGGGTCGTTAGTTGCATTGTTTTGTTTTCTCACTACAATCGATCGGCTTAATCGAGCAGAGACCATCTCATTCAGGCGATCTCGGACCGATTGATTTGGCGCGGATTCGAGCGAGATTGCTGAATTCACATATGCCAAACGAATTGCGCTAACGGGGCAAACAAGACAGATTCCGAAACAAACGTCTATGTGTGAAAGCACCCTAAGATTGTATTTACACGCAATTGACAGACAGTCACAGCCAAACTTGTGTGACAAGGCAGCACTGGCCTGATTGGGCCAGTAACATTCTGTACACTGGCCCAAGCGTCTCGCACACTGACCCCGGGCCATTGGGCAGTCTGTCAAGTCCTGAATTATGTTTCCTTTGGTTTGTTCGGTTTGTTTTACTTCATAACAGGATCTGCTGCCTAATTGAAGGCATGTGATAGCGACACCCGGTGGTTATTCTAACTATTCTAACTATCAAAATGTAACTTGTTTTTGTGCCAATTTTGTTTTCTTTCCTTCGGTTTTTAGTTGAACAGAACATGTGTGAGCACCTCAGCTTTCTTGATAGCCTTTTATTCACCTGGTAGGTAACAAAGATGTTTTTCCCTCTAATTATAACTTGTGTTTGTGCATACAAATATGCATAAACATTCACAAAAGCATGTATAAGATACCCTGTGACAAAACCTTTTCCTTTTGACACAGTAAAGCTATCACATACTGGCCATTTTTGCTACTTTTGGCCTTTGTAGATAATTGTTTGTACATTAATCACAAATGGATGAGAAACACTGTAACTTCAAACTCATTTGTGTTAATTCCAGGTGCTGTGAAATGTTGTGTATAATCTGCAGAGGTAATCAGGTGTAAAGTGCCATATATCTGATCCAGTCCTCCAGCATATTTTTTTGCTTCAAATTAAAGTCTTTTACACTAAAAGCATTATGAAATTGGTCTTGTGTCGGTGATAATTGATTTATATTATCTGAAATATAACTAATTGTATTATATTTAAATGTTATACATTTAATTAGTGTGAATTATCAATTAATATGAAAATATACATTTAAATATGCATCTAAATTTGCTTCAATATATAAAGATTTTAGTGTGTATTGACCTGTTTGTGAAGCTAAATCTTTAACTTGCTAGATGGGACCTGTTTTTTTTTTTTTTTGCCAGCACCGCACAAAAAAGCTAAAATAGCATTCTATTCCCTTGAAGGCCAGAGAATAACAGTTACTATGGGTTTTCTAGGACCCTCAAGTCCACCTGCTTCCATTTGACCAAAACGCTATCTTTCTCCCAGGTGGTCACATCGCTTGTGGTGATGATTCCTATGGGCTAATCGACAGCACTCTGCTATATATTTAGTGCTTTGATTTCCCACTGCGGACGCGCCATTGAATAAAAGAAAACTGTGACTTGATAGGGCTTCTGAAGGATTGCAATGATTAGTACTGCACAGAACCGGCAAAGCTGACGTAAGGAAATTCGCTCTAAACCCTCCAGGTGCAACCAGCTTTGCAATAAAAGCCAGTGTGAAAGGCATGAAAACACAAGTGGAGAATGCGGGCATCGATCCCGCTACCTCTCACATGCTAAGCGAGCGCTCTACCATTTGAGCTAATTCCCCTTTTCACAAGCCAAATTGAACATTTTAGACGTGGTCAAAAAAGAAAAAATAAGATCACATCTGTTCTGTGGTGGCTTCTTTGCCCTGCCTGCCATTTAGTCGTCAAATTGCCTAGAATAGCGTGCTTTTCTTTTGAAGGCCCTACCTAGTCCTGCTCCAGTACATCCTGTTCCCTTGAAGGCCAAAGAATGACACTAACTCTGGGTTTTCCAGCACACTGGTAAGAAAACGGCCGGTTAGCTCAGTTGGTTAGAGCGTGGTGCTAATAACGCCAAGGTCGCGGGTTCGATACCCGTACTGGCCAAATTTTTACTCTCTTATGCCTCAGATGCACTTAAGGGCTCAGCTTGGTCTCACAGACATCCCTGCTGCAGGAAAGCTGTGTCATGGCAGCCGAAATAGCTCAGTTGAGAGAGCGTTAGACTGAAGATCTAAAGTTCCCTGGTTCGATCCCGGGTTTCGGCAAAGCAATGTTGTTGTTCTGTTTTGGGCACAGGGTCAGTTGAATGAAAGTCACCCAAAAAGCCTAGCCGCTTCACCCTTAAGTCCACCTGCTTCCATTTGACCAAAACGCTATCTTTCTCCCAGGTGGTCACATCGCTTCTGGTGATGATTCTTATGGCCTAATCGACAGCACTCTGCTATATATTTAGTGCTTTGATTTCCCACTGCGGACGCGCCATCGAATAAAAGAAAACTGTGACTTGATAGGGCTTCTGAAGGATTGCAATGATTAGTACTATACAGAACCGGCAAAGCTGACGTAAGGATATTCGCTCTAAACCCTCCAGGTGCAACCAGCTTTGCAATAAAAGCCAGTGTGAAAGGCATGAAAACAGAAGTGGATAATGCTGGCATCGATCCAGCTACCTCTCTCATGCATGCTAAGCGACCGTTCTACCATTTAAGCTAATTCCCCTTTTCACAGTCAAAATTGAACATTTTAGACGTGGTCGAAAAAGAAAAAATAATATCACATCTGTTCTGTGGTGGCTTCTTTGCCCTGCCTGCCATTTAGTCGTCAAATTGCCTAGAATGGCGTGCTTTTCTTTTGAAGGCCCTACCTAGTAATGCTTCAGTAAATGTGTGAGGACCCCTGCATGCCGAATGACGAGTTACTCAGAAATCAATGCACATTGGCCTTGCCTTGGATGGACCTTCCGCTACTTTCCTGCAAGGCCAGTTTTTTAATTCATCATCTTCATCTCGGGCAGCAGCTCTACACCATCTTGAGGTTCCATAATGTAATGGATAGCACTCTGCATCCAGCGATCTAAATTCAAATCTAGATGGGACCTGTTTTTTTTGCCAGCACAGCACAAAAAAGCTAAAATAGCATTCTATTCCCTTGAAGGCCAGAGAATAACAGTTACTATGGGTTTTCTAGGACCCTCAAGTCCAGCTGCTTCACCCTCAAGTCCACCTGCTTCCATTTGACCAAAACGCTATCTTTCTCCCAGGTGGTCACATCGCTTCTGGTGATGATTCCTATGGGCTAATCGACAGCACTCTGCTATATATTTAGTGCTTTGATTTCCCACTGCGGACGCGCCATTGAATAAAAGAAAACTGTGACTTGATAGGGCTTCTGAAGGATTGCAATGATTAGTACTACACAGAACCGGCAAAGCTGACGTAAGGAAATTCGCTCTAAACCCTCCAGGTGCAACCAGCTTTGCAATAAAAGCCACTGTGAAAGGCATGAAAACACAAGTGGAGAATGCGGGCATCGATCCCACTACCTCTCACTTGCGCCTGCAGCATCCCGTCTACAGAGCCAAAGTAAGCCCAAAGTAAGCCCACATAAGCCAATCACGTCTCACCTCGGTGGCTTACTTTTGACCAATCGCGTTTGTCTTTGTGCTGACGTCATTTCGACCAATCGCGTTTCACTTCAGTGGCTTACTTTTGACCAATCGCATTTCTTTTTGCTGTGACGTATTTTTGACCAATCGCGTTTTTCCTCGATGGCTTACTTTTGACCGATCACACGACACTTTTATTATAATCGTCATCTTTGAATCAGGTAAGCCAGATGTAACACTACTTTATTATTAGTTTATTATACTGTGTGTATTTCTGTTAAATGATAAGTTACAATCGACAGCAAGGTAACGTTATAGCAGATGTTTTCTACATAACTTGTAAAACGGTAATGTTTCCCATGATAAATACAGAGCAAAATGTCGCTAGTGATCAGAAAAGGTGGAATCATCGCCATTTGGTCAAATGATTAAACGAAATGTTCTGATATTTGTTTAGAATAATAATGCCCCCATTCGACCTAGCAATATTGGGCCCTATTATCGCGGTGTACACTCTAAAAAGTTAACGTTACTGTATTGAAATGTACAGTTACAGTTACTTATAATGTAATTGCATTAAATACAGAGTTAAAGTTTTTTCTTAAACATTTAATTTAGCAAATAATTCTATACTTTTAAAATAATTCTATTTTAAGTAAAACGACTGCACAAACTTTAAAAACATTTGAGTTTAACACTTGTTCATGACAATATATGATATATATTTAGTAATTAGATTGTATTGTATTTCATAAATCTATTGTAAAAATATTAAAAGCATATATTGTATTTTGTTTATTTTATTACTTGTGTTTTCAGATATATTACACAACAGAATAGTTATATTAAATAGCTGAAGTACAAACATTTTATTTATAAAATAGTCATAATGTAAAGACTTAAGAGTTTAATGTGTATTTTATAACTTAATGTTTTAATTTCTGTTGTTTCTCATTGATTTATATGAATTTTAAGTTGTACTACCATGCATATATTAGGCATATCTGTAGAAAATTCACCAGAAGTATATTTACTACTGCAATAATATGGATTATGTCTACATTGTTAAATTATTGTTTCACACTTAATGTAAATGCATCTTTCTAAATGCTCTAGGTAATGTTCTCTCTAATGTTTTTTTTTTCAGAAAAAATGTACGCATACCCGATTTTCCGCCGCCAATCAGCGACATCAAGCAGACTCCTCTTGGGGTCATCTGCAGAGGCAGAGCGCCTTGTAAGCAGGGAGTCTGGAAGGGCCAAACCCAAGAAAGAGGTGCTGGCAGAGGCCACTGCTTTTGTCAGCAGCAATGGTGGAGACCCCAGTGACCAGTTTTTAGTTCTGGCTCACTGCAAGATTCAGTTTGGCAAGTACCAGGGCCAAAGATTTAGATGGCTCCTAGAGCATGCTCTGGGGTATGCGGTGTACCTGGTGCTTAGCATTTCTGATGAGAAGCTGCAGACAACACCCTTGTCAGAAAACATACACCTGTTTCTTCAGTACACTTCCTTCATCAGGGAGATTGCAGAAGAAGTAGAGAAGTACCAGAGGAAACAGGAAATGCAAGCAGAAGCCAGGGCAAAAGGAGATACAGGGTGCTTGATGGTGGAGTTTGGTGACTTTAAGGGCCGGTCCATGAAAGATGTGTTTGAGGACCAGAACAAGGAGGCTCAAGCCCTCATCAGGTACCTGGTTAAGGCAGATGCCAGGCCAAAAACCAACATGGCACTTTTCAAGACGTATGTCCTGAAAAGACTGGCTTCTGCTGCTGCCTCTGCACCTCCACCTGCAGCATCCAGTGTCTCTGCACCTTCACCTGCAGCATCCAGTGTCCCTGCTCCTCCACCTGCAGCCATCCAAACAGGTGTACAGCAGACTGCCACTGTGAAATCGCTGTTGGCACGGGGCAAGCACTTGTCTCCTTCACAGCTGGCAAAAAAACTGATGTCACCTGTTAAACCCTGTAAGTAGGAGAGTGAATACTGAGCATGATACAGAATTATCCCAACAGCAGTTATATATGTGTTTATTTATTGTTATGTCAAACTCTCTGTTTCCAGATCCAAAACTGCAGTCCACTGTACCTCCTCCTACAGCAGAACCCCCAGCCAAACGTATGGCCCAAAGGCAGCTTTTTACTACTGGTAAGTAAGCACCATCGTATTGTACATTTGGCTGTGTGTATTTTTCACAGTAATATTTTTAAGATTTATGCTCCAGGCACTTCCAGATCCACTGCTGAAGATGATGAAGAACTGGTGTTTGCTGCATCACAATGTGAAGCACAGCTCTTTGCAGGTGTGGCACACGACACAAATGAAAATGTTATAAGAATATTTTGTGAAAACACACTAAGTATTTTTTTTTTTACAAAAAATAATGAATCAAATTTTTATCTACAGTACAGAGTTGTCACATCATGCCTCAAGCGGGATGCATTCTTTGAGTGCACTTCTTCAAAACCTTAAGGATGTTCAAAGGTTTCAATGTATTTATTTGCGTTTCCGAACTAATCATTATTAAACATTCATCCATTAAAACATTCAAAATTAAAACCCTCCCCTTCAAAGTTAAGGACATTAACTTCCAAAACCTCAGCCTTCTTTCAATCCCTCCTAACATTTCCTCCCACATGGTTACTTCTGCTTTCTTTTCATCCCTCCCAACTACAATGCCTAAAATTTTAATTTCATCCATTTCCTTGAACGTAAAATGTCCAGATAAAGCCTCAGTTCCTCCAAATCTCAAATATACTGTTTTATCTTCGTTTATTTTAGCTCCTGAACCCTTGCAAAAATGTTGCACCGTTTCCATTGCTTGCTTTACACTTGCCAGATCTTGTAGTATTAATGTAGTATCGTCAGCATATTGAAATGTTTTATTCACTCCCCCCTCTACCTCTATTCCTTTTATTCGTTCCTCATGCTTCACAGCTAATCCCAGTGGTTCTGCAACTAAGGCATATAAAAGCGCAGATAACGGGCAACCCTGTCTGATTGATCTTGTTATTTTAAAACAGTCCATTAAAAAACCATTGCATTTTATCCTGGTTATAGCTCCTCTATATAAAATCTGAACCCACTTTATAAAATTTTCCCCAAAACCAAAACTCTTTAGCACTCCAAATAAAAAGTCATGCTCGACTCTATCAAAAGCTTTCTCGAAGTCCAGACTAATTAAAAAACCATCTTTCTTCTTATCATTTATATATCTTATTGTGTCTTTAATACTCATAGTTGTGTCAGCAATGTCTCGTCCTTTTATACTATATGCTTGGTTTGTTTTGATTATGCTTGGCATTACTTCCTTTAGTCTGTTAGCTAAAACTTTAGCTAAAATCTTCAAATCAGTGTTGAGCATTGTTAAAGGTCTATAATTTTTTAAATCTACTTTATCCCCCTTTCCTTTGTATATCACCTTCATTAAGCCCATCCCCATTCTTTTATTTACCCCTCCATTCTCAAAAATCTCATCATATACTTCCTTTAAAATACTAGATAAAATATCTTTAAAAACAATATAAAATTCACTTCCCAACCCATCAATTCCTGGACTTTTCTTTTTGTTCAATCCACTAATTGCTCTTTTTATTTCTTCTTCTCTTACCTCCTTGTCACATTCTCTTTTTTCCTCTTCTTCTACTCTTGATTTGATTAGCTTTAGCAATTCCCTTTTTTCTTTTTCTTTTACTCCCTCTGTGCAAAACAATTTCTCATATGATTTTATTTCTTCCAAAATTTTCTTCCACTATGTTCCCATTTTTGCTCCTTATTTCTTTAATCATTTCTGCCTTCCCTCTTCTCTTCTCTAGATCAAAAAAAAATTTAGTGCACTTTTCCCCCTCCACTGTAAATTTGGCTTTGCTTCTTAATCTTGCACCTTCAAATTTCTCCTCCTCCATTTCTTTCAGTCTTCCTTCCAGTTCTTTTATCTTTTGTATATCTTTTCCATTCTCATTTTTCAATTCATTTTCTAGTTTTTCTTTCAGCTCCTTTTCCTTATATTTTTTACAATTTTGTAACTGTCTACAGTATTTTATTGTAAACTTTTTAACTAAATGTTCCACATTCTCCCACCACATTCTTTTGTCCTCATTATAAATTTCATTCCCTTTTTCCTTTTGAATAATTTCCTTTATACTTAAAACATAGTCTTCATTCTTTAAAACCGCTGTGTTTAAAACCCATACCCCTGGCCCTCTTTTCACATTACTCCAGTCTAGATTCATAAAAATTGGCTTATGGTCACTCAGACTTGTTTCTTCATATTTGATCTTGCTTATAAACCCTTCCACATTTCTTGTGCATAAAATAAAATCGATTCTTGTTTGACAAAAAAAATATAAAATTCCCCACTGTCTTCTTGAGTACTCTTTTGTTTGTTGTAGACTGTTGGGGAGGGTTGGTAATGGAGGTGGGTGCTTGGTGAAGGGATGTAGAGGGAAAACTGGAAGAGTGGTAATGAGTAGGGAGAGGAAGAGCGTTAGGACTTGTAGAGAAAGACTGGGTAGAAATAATCTGGGTTGAAGAGTGAGGGAGGTTGGAAGGGAGAGAGAATTGAGGAGGATTAAGAGTGGAAGGGATGGCTGAAAGAGTAGGGCTGGAGTTTTCACTGGAATGTGGAGCTGGAGGCAAAGGGAGGGGGGTGGAAAGTCAGAGAGTGGCGTCATTATCTGGTGGATTGTCCATGTTTTGGAATGTTATGGTAGGTGCAGTTTGTCCAGTTCCATGGGATTGCTTTTTATTGCTTTTCTTGGTTGCTTTCTTTAATGCTCCAGAGAGATTTCGTGCATGTGGAGCTGTGGTGTGTTGAGGATAGGGGGTGTGGTGGCAGCGAGCGGTTCTGCTGTGCTGAGGCGGCGGAGTTGGTGATGAGATGGATTCTTAGAGTTTTAGTAGTTTCATTTTATTGCAGCTGTTGGGGATGGAGATTCCGGCATTTATGAGGGTCTGGCGGCGTTCGTTCACAGTCATCTTGTTGAAATTGAGGGATGATGATCTTCCGGAGGCGTATGAAGAAACTAGAAAAGGTGGGTGGCGATTTTGAGTGATGGGGGATGGGGATTGTATGCAGCATTGAGTCCTTGCTGAAGAAGAGAGGATAGGCCTTCGGCCTCTTATTGGAGCCTCTGTATCGAGTCGGCTTCTAGGCTGGGCTTGGTGTTGTTGAACCCGAGCTGGTGTTTCTAGGAGAGCGGAGTTTCTAGTTTCATCAACTAAATTGCTACTAGTAAAAATTGGTTTGTCCTCCACACACTTCTCCCCCACTGTTACATCCTCTCTTCCCTCAAACATACACGGTTCTCACTTCTTGATGTAAATAGTTCAGCAGAAACACTCCACTTTAACATCCTGCCTAGGTGAGATCAGTCCTGTCTCCACCAGACCAATGCACCCTACTCCCTGGCTGTCAGATGGTCTGAGAATGGTTAGTGTTAGGGCATGTTCTGAGATAACATAGAACAGCACCCAGGGCAACAGAGAGAGCATGGCACAAATCAAAAGCCATCACTGACCTCAGCAGGCACCAAACCCAGCTGGTACTATTAGCCTCCCAATTCCATTCGACCAAAACCCCATACTACCATAACAAAATATTCATTTACAAAATACAACTCATAAAATCAAAAGACAATTTGTGAATTAACAAAAATTGGATTAGTGAATTTAAGAGTTGTGTGCTACTTCAAAAAAATTCCAGAGACCTAAGGAGAACACTAAATGTGTCCCTCCTTGGCAGTGGCTTTCTTTGAATACTACATGTGTTTATTGCAACCAAGTTATTCAATGGTTTTTAACTCTTATAGCAGATGAATCCTTTTGCATGTGTCTGAAATGTATGATGTCTGGTGCTAAACAAAAGCTAGTGATATTTGCAATACATTGGTGTAAATGAAAAACTACTATCAGAAACAGTATTTGTCTTGTAACATTTGATGTAAGATAGTAACGAATTTACAAGATATTTTAATACATATAAAATTACCAAGCAGTCTGTTAATGACTTACCCTGAGCATAATGATACAGGGCGTGGGCCTGCCCTCCATGGCAACTGCTCATTGGAAGACACGGCCGTAGAGATGGACCGAACCAGATCACTTAAAAACCTACTGCAACAGTAAAAAACTTTGCTTTTTGCATTAGTTCGCTGCTGCTCTCTGCCCTCTCTCGCCTTGCTCTTGGACACTGCACTGCCATGCAATCGGGCCGCAAAGAACCTTCCATGCAACCCATTAAAGTTTAGGAACCGCAGAAACTGTAAAAAACGTCTGCAAACCGACTCTCAGCAGAGTCTGTCACCCCGTTATCCCAGGACAACTTCCACTCACAAGCGAGTGAATCCCAAGGATGTCACTGAAACGGAGTCACCAACCAATCAGGAACGCCGTGTTTTGTCGAGGCCAGTCGGCGAAGGAAACTCAAACAAATGTTGTATTTTGCTGATCTGGTGCAAATTGATCTTAAGCAGTTAAAGATAAGCCAAATCTCTGCTTTTGTGGTTTCTGAGGTGTGATTCTAAGATCGAGAAATATAAGCTAAAATTAATTTGGGACGGTTGTCAAATCATTTTGCACAAACACCAGAATTGAGAACCACTGCTCTGAGGTACTCAAAATAACAAACTAACACACTCAACATGAATTGCCTTCCTAAAGTTACATCTCTACTTCAGTATATCCCTGTAAATATTTCTTTACAATATTTAAATCAGTTTGATAATTTAGACAATTAATTTCTTTGGAACAGTAAGCAGCCTAGGTTGCATAAGAGTACATTGCAACAGCCAGTTGATAAAAAAAGGGTTGGGGCTTCCTGAGCATTTATTTCATTAATGCGCCTTCAGTCTGAGACACCTCGTGCACTGGTCCATCCCTCCTGAGAGAGCTCCATCTTGGTTTATGGTTGAACAAGCCATCCTACTTCCCCTTCCACCACTACAGTGATTATCCATCTATTTATTTATTTCATTTTGTAAATAAGTTATTTTTGAGGCTGATCTCAGAAATATAGGTTTTACTGACAGAATTTTAGGTGCAAGCTAGGACTGTCTCTATTATTTGCAGATAACGTTGTCCGTTTGGCTTCATAGGACATGGACCTTCAGTATGCAGTGGGACAGTTTGCTGCTGAGTGTGACATGGCAGGGAAAGAAACAGCACCTCTTTATCAGAACATTTATCACAACCGGACACATTTTGCAAAGTGTTATGACCCACTTGTTCGTGTCGCACCATAAAAGAGAGATGAGCTTTCAAAATAGCCTGAATGCAAATCATTTATTATAAAGTGTAACTCATAGAACAATCAATCAAAGCAACCAACATAGTCTAGAGGTAATAATGAAGATTAAGAACTTAGGATATAAATCACAACAACACTTTAACTACATGATACTGCAAAACAATGCAAAGTAATGCAAAACAAAACCATAAGGTTAAAGAGTCAATAAGATGGCAGGTCTTGACATGAGGACTCCTGAGTAGCCACAGCTACAGGGTAGCTAGCACAACAACTTTTATATACCCATTGAGTAATGCAGGCATCCAATCAGGATTTACCACACACTCCAATCTGGAGTCTAGGGATCATCACAGTGTATTAATATTGTAAAACTTAATACCTGTCGCTCTGCCTAAATCACAAAATATTCATAAAGTTTGTATTCTACTCAAAAAAGTAAATGTAGTAAACTAGAAAGAATCTTGAACCTAAAAGTAAAGAAACTCACTAATAAAAGATGCAACACAGGACAATTGAATGAGCTTTCTAAACTGAGGCCCTGGTACATTGCAAACTAACCATCCTGGAGCTCCACCTTGTCTGATGTCCGGTGTGTTCTCCACTGTGAATCGCATGGTGCTGTTTAAATTTTGGAGCTGTAATAAAAGTCTTCTCACACTCAAGCACATGTACTCTTTCACACCAGTGTGGATCTTCATGTGTTCATTAAGGTTTGCTGATCGGTTGAAACTCTTTCCACACTGAGTCCATGTGAATGGTTTCTCTCCAGTGTGGATCTTCATGTGTTTATTAAGGTCTGATGAGTAGCTGAAACTCATCCCACACCAAAGCTGCGGTCACACTAGAGTTTGAGCATGCAAAATTCTGTTGTACGGTGCTGCAAAAAGGAGCGGGATTAAACAAGATGATTAGACATTAAAAAAGTGAGCGATTGGGTCCATATTTTACATTTCTGTCCAGAGAGGTCATGTTTTGATCTACGATCTATGGGGAGAAAAGTCCAGTGTGACCGCGGCTCAAATGCAAGTGAATGGTTTCTTTCCAGTGTGGATCTTCATGTGTAGATTAAAGTTTGATGATTGGCTGAAACTCTTCCCACACTGAGTGCAAGTGAATGGTTTCTCTCCAGTGTGGATCCTCATGTGTTTATTAAGGGATGATGATTGGCTGAAACTCTTCCCACACTGAGTGCATATGAATGGTTTCTCTCCAGTGTGGATCCTCATGTGGTGATAATGGGATGATGAATGGCTGAAACTTTTCCCACACTGAGTGCATGTGAATGGTTTCTCTCCAGTGTGGATCCTCATGTGGTGATAACGGGATGATGAAAGGCTGAAACTCTTCCCACACTGAGTGCATGTGAATGGTTTCTCTCCTGTGTGAATCCTCATGTGGTCTTTAAGGGATGATGAATGGCTGAAACTCTTCCCACACTGAGTGCATGTGAATGGTTTCTCTCCAGTGTGGATCATCATGTGAATCTTAAGATAGCCTTTTTTTCCAAAACTCTTTCCACACTGAGTGCAGGTGCACGTGAAACGATTCTTGCCTCTCCTTTTCAAAATACCATCAGTCTGTGAATGAGTTTTTTTCTCAATTTTGACATGATGTTCCTCCTCTTTACTCCCCTTATTCTCTTCAATTAGGTCTGAAATAAAAAAAAAAAACGTTAGTTTTCACAAAGTCTCAAAAATTCATCAAAAGCTGAAAACTGAAAAGACACTGGAAACATTGGCTACACACACTGTAATTTTGATGCACATTAAATGTAAAAAATCAGATAATATTTTGTTTGGTCCATTTACGTGTACACATTTAAGCAGATTCAATTCAATTCATCTTAATTTACATTGTAAAAGCATTAGATAAATAGTGTCACAGCTGCTTAACATAGAAGTTATAGTGAATAGAAACAGTGTCAGTCCAGTTTTCAGAATTCCTACATAATGATAAGACACAGATTTGAAAGCTGTAAATGGCCTATTTTTAGTCGTATTTATTCATAATTACAACAAAATGTTTTTTCTAAATTTTGTAAAGCAGACAGGGAATACTTGTTTATTCTGTGCCTCACTGGTAAACACATCAGAAAAAAAAGTTCTGGGGTAACAGTTGAACAAACAGCTGAATATTTGCTTCGCAGACATGAGACATACCTGTACAGCATCTGCATAAAGGCTGGAATGTGCACCTTTCCCATTGTGTGTTGTTGGGTCATTTTCATCCATTCCGGGGTGATTTTGAGGCTTAATTTGGCCAAAACTTTCTCTCTGTTTCAGCAAACGGACTGATATTTGGGAACATCTTATTTTGACATATTCTAGGAAAATGCTTTAAAAAAAAAAAAAAAAAAAAAACAATACACTGGGCAAATTTACTCCCTTTTCGTTATATTCATGGCTGTTTTTTTTCTCCATTGGTCTCTATTATAACAAAATTTTTTTGATTGCAAAGCCATGACAGCATATAATCATACATTTATGATTGTTGTTGTTTTCTGTGACTATAATCAACATTGTTAATTTGGTCTCCACCCATGGGACAGCGAAAAGTAAACTGGCTGAGAGGAGGAGAGTTGAAGAGGGCAGCATTATGTGGTGTGCGGAGGAAAGAGAAATTGACTGTTGCAGTGCGGGGAAATGAGTAGAGAAACCGTGTCGAGACGAGCAGTGTAAACTTAACGACTGGTTGTGAGAAACAAAAAGCAAAAGTATGTATCGAAGCAACAGAGCAAAGACTGCCATCTCGTACTGGAGTGTTCGTGACATCTGTGAACGAGTGCATCACCAAAGACTTTAGTGCAGTGTGTTCTGAAAAAAATCAACTTACTGATTTATCTTGCTGGCATAGAGTCAGCTGCCGAAAGCCTTTATCCCGCAGTCGACAGTGTCAGAGTTTCCTGTTAAGCACCCGAGGCTGCTACTCACCGGCTGGGTTTGTCGACACCCTCAACCTTCACATCCACACCTCCACGTTCGCCATTTCCCTCTCATTTCCCTTGACCCCTCCGCTCCGTCAGTAAGAAGCAAAAGTTTTTGTTCCCCTTCATAAAGAAACTTCAACATGCGTCTGGAAACCAGACTATGGGAGTTCGTCAGACGACCTATCACTTCTGAAGATAAGAAAACGGGCCAATCAAATGCCATTTGAATTGGCGGAGCTTGGCTCCACAGCTGATCCTGATGAGCTAATCAATGCTATATCAGTCTGCTGCTGGAGTCAGCTCACTAGAATTGTTGCTTCAGACCCAATCACGAGACTGAAGACACGATATCTGCTAACCTGATTTCAAGTTTACTCACCAGTGCAGGGGAAGACTCGACAGTGGCGGACGATCTGGGATTTCCTGTCCCCTGAGCTGGTGTGCACAAAAGAGTTTCCATTTTAAGAGGCAGATTCCCTAAGAGAGCCACACAGTCATTCAACACGTCTTTTTCAAGACGCTATTCTGACTGTGCATTTCTGCATGTGGTGGTTCCTATCTCCAGATGATGGGCACGGGTATCACATGACAGGTCTGGGGGTCCAGCATGTTGATGCGGTGCCCGCGGACAGCTCATGCTCTCACTGTGACGGCGTGGCTGTTGCACAGCTTCAGCTACCCCTGTTGCTCCCTGTGAAAGCGTGGACCCCCCACTCCTCCACAGCGAGCCCAATCCAAGCTTCGGATGGTTGTGCAGTTCATCCCCCAGGATGCCCGTGCGTCCGCTTGATGACACCGGAGATCAAAGGTCCATTACGACATCGGAGGGCGAGCTGTTATTCTTAGATGACAGACCGGGCTCTCTTCCATCCTTCGGGGTGCATTGCGGTTCTCAAATCGGACATAATGGCTGCGCTTCCTGGGCTGTTTTTGCAGTGCGGCTGGAGATGGCTTGTCCCCCAGTCTCACTGCCGGACCAACTAGAGGGTGTAACGTGCAGGCTGATGTAGGATCTTCCAGCCCCCCCTCCCCTTCTAGAGGGTGTTTTTTTTATCCACCCGGTCCACATGTGCTTCTGCCTTCACCTCCCTTGATGGCGAGGCAGCCAGTGGGTACGAATCGATTCTCAGGTGGTGGGCGTCACCACCTGGAGGGGTAAGCTGAGACCCCCCGTCTAAGGCCGTTGGGTTATCCGTTTGTCACACAAGGTTATAATAGTTTTGGATTTTTCATTAGTTTTAGTTTCTATTTCGTTTTGACTTTTTGTTTTCAAATTCTGTTAGTTTTAATTAGTTTTAGAGGCAGATTTACTAGTTTTTATTAGTTTCTATATTTTGAAATGATTTAGTTTTAGTTTAGTTTTTATTAGTTTCAGTATTAGCTTTTGTTTTTTTCTAAATAAGGATATTTGTTAGGTGCAAGTTTCGAAATCAATAGAATAAATATTTTGTAATATAAACTCAGCCTTGCATTTTTTGAAACATGTATTCAGAGAACACATGAACACTATAATCTACCACAACCATCTACCCATCCTTAAATTTAAATACAACAGCCCACAAGATAGCAGCCTTAAGTACAATATGTGTGCAAGGCTGCTTCTGAGAATAGACACACAGTAATGATGGGCAGGGCTGGATTAACCAATGGGCCTTATGGGCCCAGACCCGCACTTAGATTTTGCCTACTCTTCATCACGAGGAAGACAAGTAGGAATCATCAATCAGTGTGTGTATTATGGAGGACTCAGATTCCTAGAACTGGATTGGGGAGGTGTTATCCAAATCCAAATGTGCATTATAAGTTTGTAGATGTTATACATTAAAAATACCCTTAAATATACATTTTTAGTACTGCTTCAGTGAACTTGAACAAATATATTAAAATCCATCAATTTGCCCTAGTTGTATTTGTATTTTTTTTTTTTCAAAATGTGCTTTAAAAATAAGTTAAATCTTTGTAGACTAGAAATATATGTACTGTATATCATTTATTTTAAATATGTGGGCAATACGTTATATAGATTATTTTATTTACCAAATATTATATTAATCTTATTTTTTAATTCAACTATAGGGGTGTGGCTAAGTAGGGGGCCTACAAGACATTGTGCCCAGGGGCCTCTGAATTATTAATCCGGGCCTGGTGATGGGAAGTTCAGATTTTTAAAGCGGATGTTAGGACTCAACATTATGTAGTCAGCAATAGAAACTTCAGTCAGTTAAAAAAAATCACCATGATCTGAAAAATGTCTCACAGTAAAGTTGTGCAACCCAACTAAAGCAGGATTCACTTATTTAAATTCCATTACGATTGTTTGTTATGAAATAAACTTACGTTTTTCACCAGATCCTCTAATTTAAGCCCTCGGTTTACCCGTGCTGCAGTTGTTCACGTTTAGTTCAGTCACGGCAGGCTGTCAAATACTGTTTGTGTTTGGTTCACTGAATTTTGCATGCGCAGTATTGTCGGTTCACCGCTTCTCAATGTAACGTTACTGTTCTAATAACTGAATGAGAGTATATATTGGATTATTTATAGTCAGAGGGGGGTATTAGGCTTGTTAAAAGTAAGTAGTTTGTGAATAAGTGCTTACTGGAGATGCGAATTGTTTCAAATGATTCAGTTCGATTTGGTGAACTAGTTTAACCAGTTCACTTAGAAGATCCGGTTAAAAAGATTCGTTCGCGATTGTGATACAGAAATAAAACTCATTATTGGGCACAAATGTGTTAAAGTAATAATTAAAGTGTCTGTATTTAATGCTGTCACCGTGCTGCTGTCATGTCCACTCGTTTTTGTTGCGGGAGCAACAGCGAGGATGACTGGAGGAGAACCGGCTCAATCTGGCCAATGGCAGCAGGACTACAAACTCTGAGGTGCCGTATGGGTCAAACACCTGCAGCGCAAATTCTATTTACTTCTAAACGGCTTACAGTAAGATAATGTATTAAATACATTCACAAATTACAAAAATGAAGGAGGTTTTTGCTATAATTTTAATTAGTTTCAGTTAGTTTTGTATGTACACAATACATTTTCAGTTAGTTCTATTTTTTTTTTAAACTCTCGTTTTTATTTTTATTTCAGTTAACGACAATTATTTTACATTATAGTTTTCGTTTTCTCGTTTATTTTTGTTAACTATAATAACTGGTAATAATTATAATTGGTCTCTCATGGCCAGAGCCCACAACACTGCAAGCCATGCTGCTTCTGCTTTCACGGGGGCGGTTCTTCCCCAGGCTTATGCATAAGCTTCGCACAGCAATCGACTATGCTCTCATGACCTCATCTCTTGGTGGGCTCGGAAAACTGCTCTCCCCATCAGACCTATCCTCGCTGGCCATTCCTTGCCGAGTGTGCTCTTCTTGCGACTCCAAAATGCTCCACCGTCACAGTCCATTCCACTGGCCTAGCTCCCGCAGTGAGTTGATGCTCCCGTCACAGGTTGCCGTTAAGTCTAGTAATCGGACCGCGAAGCGAACCTGAGGTGGGCCGGTTGGAGAGGAGGAGAACCGTTCTTTCCTCGGTGGAGGCCGGGGCTCCCCCGTGAATGTATGTAGCAATCTGAAAAGAGCGGCTTTTCCTCCCTCTGGGTGTGGAATCCCAATTGCTGCCAGCACGGGACGCATGGTCTTACAGATCTCAGCTTTGGTGTATTTCACCACAGCCTTGAGGGCGCCAGAGGATGAGCTTCTTTCTCACACCTCCAGCCACTCCGCGGGATCCTGGGAGGAAGGTAAGAGTCAATCTCTTATTTTCACCTCTTCCTCGGGATGCTCCACCTCTCGGGGTGAGCACTCCCCATCCCGAAGCTGCCCCTCCGTGGGTACGTCAGCGATTGTTCCAGAGATGCTGCTCATTTGGACTATGTCAGCCTGGTAAGCGCTGCTCAGCTCGTTATGGTAGCTCACGTGGGCAGTCAGACTCAGCTATGCGTTTCAATTCGCTGTTGGCCTCCCGAGTTCAGGGGTGTGTATTTAAGCGATTATTCGCTATGCCACCCCCTGTCTCGCGTAAGATTATCCATCCTGGCGGAGGATACAATCAAGCCAGTCTTCCAGCCGAGATGAAGAGTGGGTTTACACCCCCCTTCATCGTATCCAGAGAGCAGTGGGTTATACCAATCCTATCTGCGCGGTTTGATCTGTCATCTGTTCAGGATGCCAATCGAGATTCTCATGCAGAAACACATCGCCCCATGCGTCTGTCCATGGGATTGGTTGCAGCTTTAGACCTGAAGGACGCTCACTCCATGTCTCACTCTCTCCCTCCTTATACTGCGACGGGGGGCAGAGCATGGGAGTAACAGTCCTCCCATTAGTGCTCACCCTGTTTCCATGCGTCGAAGAAACACCCTGTGCCTCTTTGGCGCACGTGCATCTGCATTTTTGATTATTCATTGACTGTTATTTTTTTAGCTCTCTGAACTGATCGATTATGCACATGGACCTGGTGCTCTGGCAAATCAGCCTGTTCGAGTTTTGGGTCAACCGAGTACAAGCGGGCTCCCCCCCGGTCAGAGCTTCTCTCATCTCGGGTTGGAGCTGGACTCGATCTGCATCATGGTTCGCTTTTAGCGCGCTGGGCTGGCGCTGCCCTGTCCGATTAAATTAAGGCTCCTCGGGCATATAACATTTTTAGCTGCTATCACGCCTCTGAATTGTTCATATGAGACCATTTCAGCGCTGGCTTCGCGATTGGGTCTCCAGATGGGCATGGCGCACAGAGAAGCACCAGGTGTATGTCACCGGTGTGTATCGAGCATGCAGGTTCGTAAACAGGACGCCGGTTGCATTGGCATTTCAACTGCCTGGAGCAGTTGATTAGGTTAATCCACATGTTGATTAGGACGACCAGCATGGCTGCGATAACGTACATCAACTGTTTGGGTGGTGTGCGCACCCGCAACATGTCTTAGTTCGTTCGCTATCCGCTCCTTCAGAGTCTTGCGACTAAAAAGCTGCACGCCGTTCTTATCCCCAGCTTACATGCTCTCAGGACCGGTATGTTTCCGGGAGAACAGAGATTCCACCCTGGTACGTTCCAGTTGTTATGGGCATGCTTTAGAGAAGCCCAGGTCATCCTGCTGTTCCTCCCGAGCAGCCCTTCGCTGGCTGCCCTCCCTGTGGGTTAGGCAATATGCATCTTTTTCCCAGTGAGCCTGCTCGCACAGATACTGTGCAAGGTCGGGGAGATGAGGAGCGGGTCTCGCTCATTGCACCTCTCTGGCCCAACCGGACTCACACTTCTCATGATGGCCCTCCCTGATAAATTCCCCGGAAAAACACTTCCATTTTTCTGGAACCGGCACCCATCTGGCACCCGTGTAGTGCTCTGGAACCTCCTTGGATTGTTTCTAAGTCCACCGCGCTCTGTCTAGGTGACCTATCAGGTCAACACAGTCACTCAGGACTAGAGCACCCTATTAGGCATGTTCTGCAGTGGAGTCTATTGGTTGTGTGGGAATTCTCTCTGAGAAAACCCCCGGACATGCCAGATTAGTGTAGTGTTTTCTACATCGGGATAGCTGGAGCGCAGGCTGTCTCCCTCCACACTGAAGGTTTGGCGTGAAATCTAGCTGTGTCAAAATTAATTGTTTCTTCGGTGCACCACGATGCAGACGCGGACAATTCAGTATCGGTTCAGTAATAATCATAACCAGTTATTATGTACTGACGTCATTTATCTCATATGCGCTCTGTCGCGAGGGAGGCAAGCGCGGGTATTTACAACACTCCAGGCGCCAACTACTTAACGCAGAAACTATGCACAATTTCACACTTACAGCAGAAGCATCTATTTCTCTGCGATTGAGGGAATGAAAGTGAACTCCTGTGGCCCATTTAACCTGGTGACGTGACTTTTCCTCTCGTCTGTTAAAGTTACTTCTGGATATAGGTCTGCATTCTCGTGGCTGTACCTGTGCATTGTCTTGGGACCCGACCAGATTTCATGCGGCGCGGGAATAAATTTCCGAATAAAGTGCAGGAGCAGTCGGTAACTGGTGAACAGGAGTGTAGTTTACGTAAGTTTATCTTTTCTTATCGAAAAAGTTTATCCTACTTAGTTATTCGCATGTTATTTATGCCTATATTTCAAAAGTTATGTGCATCATGACGTTTCCATCAACTGATTTTTTTTTTGCTCATAGCCTATCCAAAATGCACATAAAAATAGGTGGCTAGAAATGTACGACTAAGCGTGAAATACTACGTCATCTTTAAAAAAGGAAAGGAGACCGACAGAAACTCAGAGTTTAGAGAATAAAACCTGCTCCTGACCAGGTTGGGTTCACAGAGTAAGTTACCACGGTAACTGACTCGGGGATAAAGTTACCTCTCTTTCAGAAACAAGCTCGAATTACCCTGCTTCTCAAGTTTGACAAACCTGCCATTTTGAAACGGAAAACCCAACGTTTCTCTCATTTCAGGGATAAAGTACTCTGAGTTTTCACTTAATCTCCTTCCTGAAATGGGGCCCTGATCTCATATGCTAGTGTTTTAGAACTTCATTTGCCTATTGGAGAAATGACCAGGAATAATAAACGGCTACTTGCTCTACAAACAAGTGGGTTCATGACTATACATACCAAGAAAAACAAAATTAGAAAATATGACTTTGCAACAGGCGATGTGGTGGCGCATTAGATAGTACTTTTGCCTCACAGCAAGAAGGTCACTGGTTCGAGCCTCGGCTGGGTCAGCTGGCATGTCTGTGGGGAGTTTGCATGTTCTCCCCGCGTTCGCATGGGTTTCCTCCGGGTGCTCCAGTTTTTCCGCACAGTCCAAAGGCATGCGGTACAGATGAATGGGGTAAAGCTAAATTGTCCGTAGTGTATGAGTGTGAATGAGTGTGTATGGATGATTACCAGAGATGGGTTGCAGCTGGAAGGGCATACGTTGCATAAAACATATGCTGGATAAATTGGCAATTCATTCTGCTGTGGCGACCCCAGATTAATAAAGGGACTAAGCCGAAAAGAAAATTAATGATTGAATGACTTTGCAACATCAAGCAGCATTAGGCAAAAACCAGTATAAGATTCTGACGGTATGAAAACCTTAAATAAAAATATTTCGCTTTCACTTATTACAAAAAAAAAAAAACTAAAAACTAAAACTTTTCCCCCTTTGAACACAATGTTTTTTCTTTTAAGAAACTTTTAAAATATTTTGGAGCAGTAAACATGTCAGGTTAAATATTTCAAATGCATCATTGAACATCATTTCTGCATCATGTGCATCAAATATATCATTACTGCTGTCTTCATTTGTTTCACAAACACAGAATACTTTACGATTTAAAACAGGCATCTTTGGATATCTTTTCTGCTGAAGAAACTGTTGTCCTGAAAAACTTCAAACAAAATGCAAAAAATTACACATACCGTAGGAATGGTATAGCAGAACATTTTGGCAGTTTTAAAACCTCGACTTTTTTTAAACTGTAGTATACCTTAAAAATGCCTAAGCATTTTCCCATGCCTATGCAGCATAACACTGTTTTTAGGATCTAAAAATTCATTCTTTAACAAAGTCAAGCAAAAACATTCCAATGGTGCCGCCTGCTGGTACGTGAAGAATATGGTGAATACTGACGAACTTTACACTCAAATGTTTGCATATCATCAGCATGCTGTAATCCATTTCTTAAACAGCAAAAGTCATTTTTAGACTAGTTTGTTGGCCAGTTGTAGTCAGTGCAATGCTAAACGTTATTGTTCCACTATAGTTTGTTCCTTTTGCTTCATGTCATCCCACAGCAACATCATATAGTTTAGAATACTGTACAATGTTTTATAACAATTAATTATTTTAGTGACCATTTCATTCAGCATGTTTAAAATTGGGGCCTCCATGTTTTTTGACATACTTTAAACCAGGGTTTCTGCAGGTTTCACCAAGTTAAATGTAAGACTTTTAAAGACATTATAAGACCATTAGGAATGAGATTTTAGAGTAATAAAGGGCTAAAGGCCAAGGAATTTTTCATATGGCAGAGATGGAAAAGATTTTTATTTGCTCCTAAAAAATAATATAATTTAATACATTTAATAATACAATAATAAATGAATTAAAAAAATATATATATTTTAGATATTTCTTAGCAAAATATTATAAATAGCTTTACTTATATCTACACACTTTTTTCCTAAATAAACTTTCTATAAAAAATATATATATATAAAAAATGAACATTTAAAAGTTAACAACTATAATAAACTAAACCGATGCACAACAATCTGTCCAGGTCGATGTCCTCAGCAGTAAATACATAAAGCATGTTTAAACAAATGTTATTGTGAGGAAAATAATTAAACCATTATGATAAATAGAGTTAAAATGATCTTTTTAAATGAAAAGTTGAAAGTTTTATTGAGATGGATTGTTGGTGATTGTATGGGCTTTGGCCAGATTGGGTAGCAAAACATAAACAAAGTAAAATGAAGACTTGTTTTAAAAAAGATTTAAGACCTACAACACAATATTTCAGTAAATTTAAGACTTTTTAAGGCCTATCTAATTTTTTGATTTTGGAATTTAAGACATTTTAAGACCCAGCTGAAACCCCGTTTAAACACAATAGCCCTGGTAATTAGTTATTATAATAATGATGTAATTCTAACTCAAAACTATCTGTGAGAACTAGTAGAAGAAGTTGATGAAAAAAGGAATTGTGACCAACGTGACATATGCAGATGGAAAGTACTAAGCCAACACTATCACTGTAATAGCAGATATCTTCTATAAGAATACTGTAGGTCAAATATCGTCACCTCAGTCAAATTTTTTTAATTTATTGTTTTTGTTTATTTTATATAGCACCAGTGCTCAAGGATGCTTTACAAACAGTAGGAGAACAAGAAAAGCAATAACCTTAAGAAGGTAGAGAAAATGGGAGACTAATAATACATAAAATAATGATAAAAGACATGAGAACAAGTAACGAAAGAAACTCATTCCTGTCTTTCAATGGCTGTTTCCATCCACCTATTTTGCATATGCGCATAAAAAAACGGTTGATGGAAACGTCATGCTGTGCATAAATTTTGAAAATGCACATAAAAAACGTATGCGCAAAACTGAGTAGGATCAACTTTTTATTAGATAAGAAAAGATGCGCATAAATCACGATGGAAACACTTTTACCGAACAAATTTCAGTATGCACTTTAAAAAAAGGTCATGTGATTTTGTTATTAGAGATCATGTGACGATAAAAATGTGTGTAAATAGACAAATCAGCAGGCTGAGCACACTGTAGAATCAGCTGAACTGTTGTTTTGGTCATTGTAAAACGCCTTACCGTTTAAGTATGAGTGTTATTATATTATTAATGACCTCCAGAATCAAGAGCGTCTGTGCTCCGCATCTGACACCTTCAAACGCCACCGCGCTTCACTGCGTGTCAGGATTGCCTTTTGAGGCGCAAGTCATTTATTAGATGAAGAAAAGATTGAGGCAGCTTCTCTTATCGCAGCAAATTCCATTTTAACTGTTGATATTTGGCGCCAGTTAATCAGGAAGTGACGATTTTGTTTACTTTGACTCTTCAAATGGAAACGCTGCTTTATTTGCACGTCTTTTATGCGATAATCCAGCTTTGCGCATAAAGTTCATTTGCCTTTTTGGATGGAAACATAGCTCCTGAGTGTTTATGTGCATTTAGGAGAACTAGGCAGCACACTCAGGACTGCAAGATGGATTTAATTTAGTATTCTTATTATTAAAATATATCTGAATGAGGATCAAATGACTGAGTTGGTCTTTGAGAATGAAAACCAACCTGTTTGTTCCTGCAGATCTTCCTGTTTGACTGTGAATGTTTCTTCAATCTTCACATCTTCACTCTCCTCTTTAATAAACGCCATCTTTATAACAGTGTGGAGATCAGTCGCTTCAGCAGGAGTTTTCCTCTGTGTTTGGACCCTTTATCCTGTTTAAATGAATAAAACAATGAACAGAAACAAAATAACTTCTCTTCAACACTTGCTTCAACAGTTTCTTTATATGAGAGTAATTGACAAAAAGAAATCAGGTAAGTCCGAGTAAGAAACAATAGCCACAAACGAGCTAATTAAAACTAGTACTCCATTTCTTATATATAGTGATGTTTACTTTATGCTGTTTAATCAGAATCAGAATCAGAAAGAGCTTTATTGCCAGGTATGTTCACACATACGAGGAATTTGTTTTCGTGACAGAGCTTCTACAGTGCAACAGGATTACAGAGACAGGACAAAAAACAGATAATAAATATATTTTAAAAAATAGAAGTAAGTAGTGAGTGCAAATATACAGATTGACAAGTGTATGTACATGTTTATTACTATATACAACGTTATATGTGCAGCTGTTATGTGCAAATTGGCATGTACAGTGTGTTGTTAAATAAGTGTATATGTGTATAAAAGTGTATAGCAAGTAATGATGTTGGCTCCACAATTATTATCATCAAGTGTTCATGAGATGGATTGCCTGAGGGAAGAAACTGTTTCTGTGTCGGCCTGTTCTGGTGCGCAGTGCTCTGTAGCGTCGACCAGAAGGTAACAGTTCAAAGAGGCAGTGTGCTGGGTGTGAGGGGTCCAGAGTGATTTTAACATAGACATTATGCTATTTAATAAATTAAACCTTTATTAAAACACTTATTACACACATCTCTGTAATTTTTAGGTATGTTGTTTCTTTATTGTTTTGTTTGTTTTATTTACTTTATTGTCTGCTTACAAGTTGTAGAACTTTTTTTGCAAAAGACAAAATCCCTCTCTGGGACAAAAAGGTTATCCTATCTTTATTCAAACAATAGTCCTCATTACTGTGAGTAAAAGAGTACTACGTTGCATAAAGGGTTAAAATAATATTGTCAACAGCAGGTACATTATTTACCACTGAATGAAAAAAATGAAACTTTAATCAATCGCTTTATAAGTGTAAACACTTCAAAACAAACCTTTCTCCAGTTGAATCACAACGCGGGAGCGGCGCAGGCTTATGATGTCACACGCCACGCCAAAATAAAAGTCTCTATTTTTTTTTTTTACCTTTTTTGCCACTTTTTCCTCTTCTTGTGTTTTTTGGCGGTTGGCAACCAGCTTTTTGGAGCATTACCGCTACCATCTGGATTGGAGTGTGATTCAGGAGTTAACTAACCCATGTATTTCTTATAATGAAACAAAGCGCTACAATATATATATATATATATATATATATATATATATATATATATATATATATATATATATGTGTGTGTGTGTGTGTGTGTGTGTGTGATTATCTATCTATATATATATATATATATATGCACACATATAAATAAAAAAATATATATTCAATTCACCTTTATTTGTATAGCGCTTATACAATGTAGATTGTGTCAAAGCAGCTTCACATAAAAGGTAACAGTAAATAGGAACAGTGTAGTTCAGTTTGTAGTGTTTAAGTTCAGTTCAGTTTAGCTCAGTTCAGTGTGGTTTAATAATCACTACTGAGAGTCCAAATATTGAAGGGCAAATCCAACGATGCGCAGCTCTACAGATCCCGAACCATGCAAGCCAGTGGCGACAGCGGAGAGGGAAAAAAAAACTTCACTAAAGGCGGAAGTGAAGAAAAAAAACCTTGAGAGAAACCAGACTCAGTTGGGCATGATCATTTTAATTTCTCCGCTGGCCAAACGTGTTGTGCAGAGCTGCAGTCTCAGTGGCGGAGGCTGGAAGCTGGCCTCAGCAAAGACTCGTCTGTCTCTGGAGCGTCACAGGAATCAGTCTCATGTTCTCCACTCTTCCATGACCATCACAGTAGCTGCTCAGGATTCGGCCAGGTCCAGGATATGGAAACCTTGGGATCATCTCGTCGTTGGTCTTGGATCGAATCAGTGACTCTGCATAGTCTGAGGGCCTCGGGAAGAGTATCCCCAGGTGTAAATAGAGAATAAAGAGAATAATTAGCGTAGCTGATGTTCACAGTGTATATAAACAAGATGCATAACCTGTGTGGAAGCCCCCTAAGTGGTGCACTAAGTGTATGCTTTACATACATACTATATTATATATAATATATATATATTATATATATTATATATATATACATTCCCTTCCTTCTGCATATTACAGCTACCATAAATAACTATTCTGCTATATACTAAATTATATTACTTAACCCTGTGTCTTTCAAAAAGTTATAAACTTATCTAAAACACACATCATCCGTGCTCAACTTTAAGAAGTTCTCTATGTTAGGTTCCACTTGTTTTTCCTGTAACTGTGTGAATAATCTATTTCTTTCTGTGTGATATGTTGGGCAGTGCATTAACACATGTTCTACAGTCTTCTGGTTGTTATTACATTCACACATCCCATCTGCATGTTTATTGATCATATGTAATGTACTATTGAGTGCTGTGTGATTAAATCTCATTCTTGTGAACTTGTCTTTCCTGTTTGCTTTTCCTTGTTTCCCTACCTCTTCCTACTTAGTTCTGTATGGTGTAATATTGACGTCCTGTACTCCATTATTCCATATATGTTGCCATTTTCCCAATACTTAAGTTTTAACAATACTTTTGATTTCTGACTTGCTGTATTTGGTGTTAATGTCTATCATAGTTTGATGTGCTGCTTGTTTTGCCAACTTGTCTGCTATCTTATTCCCACTGACCCCTATGTGTGCTGGTACCCACAACAATGATATGATAACTCCTGATTTTGAGATTATTTTCCAACTGTACTATATCATAAATGATGTCCTGCCGTGACTCTGATACTAAATGTTTTATACTCATAAGTGCTGAACTTGAATCAGATGCAATGACTGCTTTAATTGGGTTATTATCCTCAACCCACTTTAGAGCTAACCATATCGCTACCAACTCTGCTGTATACCACTGCTAAATTATTATTTTTGCAGTTTCAATCTTTAACGTTGGAATATTATATGACACTCCTACCCTTTGTCCAATTCTTGATGCATCTGTGTATATTTCAGTTGTTTCATTGTATTTTTCCTTTATATAATTTTCTACTCGTTTGCTGTCAATCTCACTTTCTTGTTTTTCTTTCATTATTTCAAAATCAACTTCCAAATCACCAAGCAGCCATGGGGGAACTACTGGAAATACTATAGTGGCCGAAACTGTTAGTGTGTCTATTTCCATATCATTTATTTTACTTCGTATTATCCATCCATAACCTTTAACATCCTGTTTCTCTCATTCTTGGCACTGCATCAGAACAGTTTGTGCTATGTGATTGTCATTATGACCTTTCAAGTTTCAAGTATACTATTGCCAGTTGATCTCTCCTAAAGTGTAAAGGCATCACTCCCATCTCAACTTGTTATGCTGCTACCGGTGTGGTTTTCATGGCTCCACAACATACTCTTAGTGCTTAATTTTGGATTTTATCTAACTGTTTTAATGTATTAGCAGCTGATCCATACACCATACACCCATAGTCAATCACTGATCTTATTAACCCTGTATAAATTGTTTTTAATGCCATTCTACTAGTACCAAAGTCTACACCACATAGGCACCTCATCACAATTAACACTCTCTTACATTTGTCAATCATTTTCCTAATATGTGTGTTCCATGTAAGTCTCCTATCAAACCACAGTCCCAGATATTTAAATGATTCAACATTCTCCAACTCTTTACCCCCCACTCTCAATTTTAATTCCCCTCTTGTTTTCTTTTTGGTAAATAGCATTACTTTTGTTTTTTCTTGAGATATTCGAAATCCCCACTTAACTGTCCAATCCTGCACTGTATTTAATATCTGTTGCATTTTCTTTATTATAAATGTTATGTTTCTCCCTCTTTTCCAAATCGCACCATCATCTGCAAAAATGCAACTCCTGTATTATTTTCTATCTCCTTAAAGATCCCATCAAACATTATAGAAAACAAAAAGGGCTAATGATGCTTCCTTGTGGTGTACCATTTTCGACACTGTAACATCCACTAAATGTACCATTTATTTTTACTATTATAGATCTTTCTGAAAGGTAGTTCTTTAACCCATCTCAGGATACGTCCCTTAACTCCTAACTGGTCAAGTTTAATTAACACTCCATCTATCCACAACATGTCATGAGCTTTCTCTATGTCTAAAAATACGGCTATAACTGATTCCCTGTTTACTTGTGCTTTTTTAATATTATCTTCCAGCCTTAAAATTGGATCCATTGTCCCTCTACCTTTCCTAAATCCACTTTGGTAATTTCCTAGTTTTCCTTTAGTTTCAACCCAGTAAACTAATCTGTCATTAATCTTTTTTTTCCATCGTTTTCCCTTTTTTGCCACTTACTGTTGCAGTCAAGACTTATTAATACATTTCTCCCATGTTTTTCACTTTACACTATATCTACTCTCTCTCTCTCACAAACCTTTAATCTAAACATTTTAAGACAATTTTGAGAAACTTTTTTAATCCAGTTCATGATGACTTGCATGTCTACAACACATTACTTCCTATTAATATCCAAATCTCATCCTCATAATTATGACCTCTTCTTTTCTATTTCTACAACTTCATAGGCCTGTATAGGGCTTCTTTTTTTCATATGAATTGTCGTCTCTTATTATCTGTATTCCACGTTTCCTGCCATTTTTTAGCAATATCTTCAGTGATAATATTTAATTTACCTTTACTTACAGAAGGATTAAAGGGGTGGTTCACATAAAAATTACAATTCTGTCAAATTAAGAGAATACAGGAGCAAAAACAGCCACTATATGGTTCAACAGTTCCTACTTTGGCTGCTTTTTTCAATATTTTCTTGCACACAAAATGTTCTTGGAACTCGATTACAATTGAACCACTAAAGTCAAATAGACTGTTTTGACAATGTTTTTGGTTCCTTTTCTGGACTTTAAGCATCTCGGGACTCTTGCTGTCTATGAAAGATGAGGGAGCTCTCTGATTTCATCTAAAGTGTCTTCATTTGCATTCTGAAGATGAGCAAAGTTCTCAGGGGTTTGAAACAACAGATAGAGGTCAAGGTAGTGTACATTGCACTGCTTTTTTAAATTTATTTTTTATTGTAATAACAACAGGCCATTACAACAAATAGAAATACAAAAACTAATAGAAGGCCACGTCGCACTGCTACTCATGTAATATTACTCATATATCAGATCAGTGAGGATAATGTGCGTCAGATCTTCAGTAAACAGAGGAGAAGGAAAGCACCAGGGCCAGATGGTGTCTCACCAGCCTGTCTGAGAACCTGCGCTGACCAGCTGGCTCCCATTTTCTCACATATCTTCAATAGATCACTGGAACAGTGCAAAGTTCCATCCTGCTTTAAGCGCTCCACCATCATCCCAATCCCAAAGAAGCCAAAGATCACAGGACTCAATGACTACAGACCTGTGGCCTTAACATATGTGGCCATGAAGTCATTCGAAAGACTGGTGCTAGCATATCTGAAGGACATCACTGGACCCCTGCTGGACCCCCTGCAGTTCGCCTATAGAGCAAACCGGTCTGTGGATGATGCAGTCAACATGGGACTGCATTATACCCTACAACATCTGGACAAACCAGGGAACTACGAAAGGATTCTGTTTGTAGACTTCAGTTCTGCCTTTAACACCATCGTCCCATCACTGCTTGAGTACAAACTGGCCCAGCTCTCTGTTCCTAGGTCTGTCTGTCAATGGATCACCAGCTTTCTGACAGATAGACAGCAGCTAGTCAGAATGGGCAAAATCACATCCGACAGCCGCACCATCAACACTGGTGCCCCCCAGGGATGTGTTCTTTCTCCACTGCTCTTCTCCCTGTACACCAACGACTGCACTGCAAAAGACCCCTCCATCAAACTCATTAAGTTTGCAGATGACACTACTGTTATCGGCCTCATCCAGAACGGTGACGAGTCTGCATACAGACAGGAGGTGGAGCGGCTGGCGTTATGGTGCAGATACAACAACTTGGAGCTGAACACGCTCAAAACAGTGGAGATGATAGTGGACTTCAGGAGAAACCCCCCTGCACTCCCCCCACTCACCATCATGAACAGCACTGTGGCTGCAGTAGAGTCATTCAGGTTCCTGGGCACCACCATCTCTCAGGATCTGAAGTGGGACATTCACATAGACTCTATTGTGAAGAAAGCCGAGCAGAGACTGTACTTCCTTCGTCAGCTGAGGAAGTTCAACCTGCCACAGGAGCTACTCGTACAGTTCTACTCAGCTGTCATCCAATCCATCCTCTGCACTTCAATCACCGTCTGGTTCGGCTCAGCTGCCAAAACCGACTTCCGTAGACTACAGCGAATAGTCCGGACTGCTGAACGAATCACTGGCACTACCCTTCCTACACTTCAAGAACTGTACTCTTCCAGAGTGAGTAAAAGGGCTCGCAAAATCACTCTGGACGCCTCACACCCAGCACACTACCTGTTCGAACTGTTACCGTCTGGTCGGCGCTTCAGAGCACCAAGCACAAAAACAGCCAGACACAGGAAAAGTTTCTTTCCTCAGGCTGTCTACCTTATGAACAGTTAAATATTCCCCTACTGTGCAATAAATATGTGCAATACTTTCTCATACGCACTTGTACACAGCACCTTATATCAATATACAATGCAATACTTTCTACATTCACACTTGTACACAGCACCTTATAACCTGTATATTTATAACAATCTGTACATACAACTCAACATCCAGGTTTCTTCACTAACCGCATCTGTTTAATGTTCATCATTTTTTATTATCATTATTTTATTTTTTCAGATTTATTTTGTGTTGTCACTTGTCACTTTATGTACACTGGAAGCTTCTGTAGCCAAAACAAATTCCTTGTGTGTGTGAAGCACACTTGGCAATAAAACTGATTCTGATATTCATTCATTTTCTTTACAGCTTAGTCCCTTTATTAATCAGGGGTCAAGATAGTGGAATGAACCGCCAACTTTTTCAGCACATGCTTTACGCCCTTCCAGCTGCAAACCATTACTGGCAAACATGCATACCCACTCATTCACACACACCATATGCATTCCGCATGTCTCTGGACTAGGGGGAAGCCAGCGTTCCTGGACGAAACTCACGCGAACATTCTGAGAACATGCAAACTCCACACAGAAATGCCAACTGACCCAGCTGAGGCCCGAACCAGCAACCTTCTTGCTGTGAGACGATCGTGCTACCCACTGCACCACTGTGACGCCTCACATGTATAATTATTTGAGGTATTAAACTAGTATTGGTGAAGAACTATGCTTACAAATGGTTGTTATTTTTAAAACGTGTGAAAAGGCACCATTCAGATGTAATGATTGTAATGATCTTGGGAATCAAGTATTGTTTTAGACACTGCTTATTTGTTTTAAGAGATGTAAGGCATGTCCTGTTCATTGTAATATGCTTTAGGCTATCAAGTTGGTATTGGCATGAACAGCTATACCTGTTAACAGGTTTCTTATATGTAAAACGATCCTATTCGGTTAATGGTCTGGCCTATCAGGCAGCTATTAATAAAGATGATTGCCCATAATGATGATCCATTTATTTAAATGAATATGTGCCACAAAGATTTAAATTTCATTGTTGCAAACAAGTTACAGGAGTAAGTGCAGTTGTTGTTTTATGAGATGTCCACCACTGTAATTACACCATGGTGAAAAAGAAGTCTGAGAAATGCTGTAGTTGGTGTAGGTTAATCACATTTCAAGTTCTGCATTGTGTAGATATGAAAGTGAACACTTGTTGTTGAATTACCCTTTATAAACTGCACATACAATAATTTTACTTGTGATGTAATTATTTTCTAATTATAAATATATAGCTGCATGACAGATTTAATTGTGGACTCCACAAAGGTAAGACCAAAGCTTGAAATTGCACCATGAGCTATATGGAGCTATACATGAGCTATATGGAGCAATCACTCGCTTTTAGCAACGTCTAATCATATTGTTTTATCCCACCTTTTTTGCAGCACAGAATTTTGCAAGCACAAACTCACAAACCTCATGGCCTAACTTGCTTTCAGATTAACTATGCCCAGCTGCTATATATATATATATATATATATATATATATATATATATATATATATATATATATATATATATATATAAGTTGCTTTCTTGATTTCTTTGTGTTGCTTGATTTGTGCCTGTACTAAGACAGAACTCTCTTGTGTGTGTCTGTCTTAGTAACCTTTAATGTGTTGTGATTTTTTTGCACATTGAATCGACTGCATTGATTCCTTTGTCTATTAGGCTAGTTTCAAGTTGATTTCAGAATGTCACTATGCAGAGTGAGTGCATTTTCCTTCCTCCTGGTTAAGAGATAAAGCTATATAATAGAATTAGTTATATTTCAGATAATATAAATCAATTATTAGCAACAAAAGACCAATTTCATAATGCTTTTAGCATAAAAGACTTTAATTTGAAGCAAAAAAGATGCTGGACTACTGGATCAGATATATGGCACTTTACTCACACCTGATTACCTCTGCAGCTTGTACAAAACATTTCACAGCACCTGGAATGAACACAAATGAGTTTGAGGTTACAGTGTTTCTCATCCATTTGTGATTAATGTACAAACAATTATCTACTAAGGCCAAAAGTAGCAAAAAAAGGACAGTATGTGATCGCTTTACTGTGTTAAAAGGAAAAGGTTTTGTCACAGGGTATCTTATATATGCTTTTGTGAATGTCTAAGCATATCTGTATGCACAAACACAAGTAATATTTAGAGGGAAAAACATCTTTGTTACATACTAGGTGAATAAGAGGCTTTCGGGAGAGCTGAGCTGCTCACACATGTTCTGTTCAACTAAAAACCAAAGGAAAGAAAACAAAATTGGCACAGAAACAAGTTACATTTTGATCGTTAAAATCTATAGACACTTTTAGAAAGAAATAATTGACCTGTTAAGAGTGTGTTGACAGTCTTACAGAAACCAGTAATGTTCTGCATGTGCTTTAAGAGAAATAAAGGACTCTAAACTCACATAAAGAACAAGTTCAGTGATAAATAAATAACTAAAACATTGCTAATAGTTAGCTCATGTCAATGTATTGACTGAACCTAACACAAATAAAACCTCACTGTGAAGTTTAGAAATGGTTACTTTCAACGAATGATAATATATCACTGTATCATAGGATAAGACTTACATAATTATTATATAAGTGAAAGTAGTTGTGTGTATTGAGACATCAGTGTGGCTTGAGTCTTCAATGCTCATTTGCATCTTTAAACAAAGACTTCAGCCAAGAGACTCCGAAAAGCTTCTACAAAAACAACACACAACTCTTGCATTACTTTACAACCACGCTTGGGAAAAAATGAATTGAAATGTGTTTCAAATCAAAGTACGTCAGCATAAGTGTATCAACATTAACTAAAATATCCAGAAGCCAAAATAAAAAAAATAAGCTTCCATCAATAGTCCTATAAAACAACAGCAACAAATCAAATGATGATGGTTAAAGTCAACTTATTTTCCCAATACATCATTATTTCTCTGTAATACTGGTTTGTAAAGCTGCTGAACTTCCGCTCCCCCACACTATGTGTCTTGAGTCTTCACTGCTCTCCACTGCTCATTTGCATATTTATACCAGCATTAATGGGGGCCAATTGAGTCTTATCCAATCACATTCCAGATCCAGTAACTTAGCAGGGTTGTGTTTATATATTCTGGGTTCCTAACAGAATCTTCATTGGCTTATTTAGCTATAAGAGAACAACTTTGGAGGACAAACTACGATTGTAAATTCCTACATTGGGATTGTTACCAACAACAACATACAAAGAAAAACCCACTGAGATAATTTCTCATCCCACTTCTTTATTGAAGACTGAGAAAGGTAAGGTAAGTTGCACATTCTGAATTTACACTCAAATAATATCTGAATGCTAACATTATAATGTATCAAATCTAAACATGTGTGGATGCATTGTTCAACGTTGTATTAAGTTCTTCAGTCATTTTTAAAAGCCTCTTTACAACTATTTAGTGTTTGTTTATTTGGTTATAAATATTGTTTTTATCCTGACAAATGGACTGTAACCCAAATAAGTTTCAACCTATTACATATATAGGTTGGAACCTGGCAGGCAATTTTGGAGAATTTGAATTTTCCCCATTCAAACATACAAAGAGGCAGTAACATCAGTGAATGCAAGTGAATGAGTTAAAGCTATGGATAAAGAAATGCAATCGTTTAAAGAAAATGCAACCTCTTACCAACCTACCAGAAGGCAAAGATCTAGTGGGGGTAAATGTTTTTTTTCAATTAACAGAAATTATGATGGTCTTACAAAACAGAAAGCAGATAAAGTATAAAGTGGAAAACAAGGGAGAAATGTATTAATAAGTCATGACTAAGAGTAAGTGGGGGGAAAAAGCGAAACAAAAAAAAAGACTTTTATTTTGGCGTGGCTTGTGACGTCATAAGGCTGCGCCGCTAGCACACTGTGATTCAACTGGAGAAAGGTTTGTTTTAAAGCGTTTACACAGATATAAACCGTCTGATTAACATTTCAGGTTGTACATTTATTGCTAAATGTACCTGCTGTTGACAAGAATATTTTAACCCTTTATACAACGAAGTACTATTTTACTCACAGTAAGGTCTTTTGTGGCTATTGTTTCTTGCTCAGACTTACCAGATTTCTTTTTGTTAATTACTCTAATATAAAGAAACTATTGAAGAGAAGTTATTTTGTTTTTGCTCATTGTTTTATTTATTTAAACAGGATATTTTTATTGTTTTGTTAATTTTAAACAGGATAAAGTGTCCAAACACAGAGAAAAACTCCTGCTGAAGCGACTGAACTCCACACTGTTATAAAGATGGCGTTTATTAAAGAGGAGAGTGAAGATGTGAAGATTGAAGAAACATTCAGAGTCAAACAGGAAGATCGGCAGGAACAAACAGGTTAGTTTTCATTCTTAAAGACCAACTCAGTCATTTAATCCTCATTCAGATATATTTTAATAATAAGAATACTAAATTAAATCCATCTTGAAGCCCTGAGTGTGCTGCCTAGTTCTCCTAAACGCACATAAGCACTCATTGAAAGACAGGAATGAGTTTCTTTCGTCACTTGTTCCTCAGGTTGTTCATTTAATGCTAATGAATGCACTGTTCTCATGTCTTTTGTCTTTCTTTTTATGTATTATTAGTCTGCCATTTTCTCTACCTTCTTAACATTATTGCTTTTCTTGTTCTCCTACTGTTTGTAAAGAGTTCTTGAGCATTGGCGCTATATAAAATAAAGATATTGTGTTGTAGGTCTTAAATCTTTTTTAAGCAAGTCTTCATTTTCCTTTTTTCATGTTTTGCCACCCAATCTGGCCCAAACCCATACAATCACCAACAAATAAAACCTTCAACTTTTCATTTAAAAAGGTCATTTTAACTCTATTTATCATAATGGTTTAATTATTTTCCGTACAATAACATTTGTTTAAACATGCTCCATGTATTTACTGCTGAGGACATCGACCTGGACAGATTGTTGTGCATAGATTTAGTTTATTATAGTTTTTAAAACTTTTGAAACATTTGTTCATTTATTTTAAGGAAAGTTTATTTGGGAAAACTGTATGGATACAAGTAAAGCTTGCTTTTTACACAACATTTAAAATCTTTTGCTAAGAAATATCTAAAATATTAAATTTTTTAATTACTTATTTATTGTTGTATTATTGGCGATGTGGTGGCGCAGTAGGTAGTGCTGTCGCCTCACAGAATTTATTAGTTATAAAGGGAAAAATATTAATACAATCGAGAGACAAATTCAGATATGTACAATTAAAATGTATGACTGGTCAGTTTTAAATGGTTTTCAATTTTCTAAATCCAAAACTGTATGCATGCATGTTTGTCTTTTTAAGATTTATGCATTTAGATTCAGAGCTTTTTTAGATAGAGAAACTATACAAGTTGTGAAAGAGGTAAAAGTTCCTAGGAATGAGTTTTGACAAGAAGTTGTCTTTTATTCCTCATATTAAAGTATTATGAAAAAGATGTTTTAATGCAATGAATGTTCAAAGATCAAATGGGATGCAGATTGGGGGATACTCTTAAGATTTTATAGGACGCTTATTCGATAAAAAATTGACTACGAGAGCATAGTTTATGGATCTGCAAGGATATCATGCATAAAGATGCTTGATACAGTACATCATACAGGACTGAGACTTGCTCTTGTGGCATACAGGACTTCTCCAATTCAAAGTTTACGGCAGCAGGAGAAATGTCACTTTTCAACAGAAGATTGAAACAGGTTCTCGAATATCCAGTAAAGCTGAAAGCTAATAAAGACAATCCAGCATATTCTACAGTTTTCCACCCTCAATATCAGCACCTATATGAAGCCAGACCCAGATACATCAGACCTTTTGGAATTCGAATGAAAACTCACTTGGAGAAGTTGGATATTTATCTGGATATAATAACAACGATGCATGTATGCCCTATACCACCTTGGCATATTAAAAAGCCAGCTATTATAATGCACCTGTCTCAGTTTAAAAAAGGGAAATCCACCCAAATGTTTATCAGGAAGAATTTATTAATATTCGATGCAATCCACCAACTTATGTACCAGTGTATACAGATGGTTCAAAATCAGATGGACGAGTATCTGCTGCAGCAGTGATTGGTTCAGAGTGTTTCAGAAAGAGTATTTCTGGACAAAGCTTGATATTCACAGCTGATCTTGTGCACTGTTTTTAGCTCTGGAACAAATAGAAAAAGAACAGCAACGGCAGTTGTTAATTTGCACAGATTCTATGTTCTTCTTACAAGCACTTGAATCTCTGAAAACTGATCATCCTATGATTTTTAGCATTATAGAAAAAGTGAACCTTTTAAAGACTAAAGACTTTGATATTATTTTTTTCCTGGATACCTGGACATATGGGGTTCATTGGAAATGAACATGCAGATAAAGCCGCTAAGGAAGCCCTACAGTTGGAGATTACAGAATGTAAAATTCCTGTGTCTGATATTAAACCTGTTTTAAATCTGTATATTAATGAGAAATGGCAAATGGAATGGGATGAATGTAGGAAAAACAAATTGTATGAAATAAATCCATTTGTAAATTAAAGAAATAATTACCCTTTTGAAAATAGACATGAGCAGGTTTTACATACAAGATGTTGAATCAGACACTCAAGACTTACACACGCATATTTATTGAAAGAGGAAGAAAAACCTATTTGTGACTTGTGTAAGAATATTTGGATGATAAAATGTATTGTAATAGAATGTGTATTTTTAAATGAAGTTGGACGTTTAACGTTTCGGGAAATATTTGAAGTCAAATGTTTGAAAAGGTGCCTTCTGGAGCACTTTTAGAATATTTATCTTAAATCAAACTAAAAGATAGTATCAGACTGTTTTAAGTGTTGCTGCTACTTGTATACTTTTTGTTGTTTTTTTTATAATGTATGTTAAGAAACTGATTTGATTTTATGATTATATATTGTATATTAATTAGTATATGTTTTTGCCATGAATATAAATAATGCTGCTGATATGGCATTAAAACATAAATAAATAAACAAACAATATGCATAAGTATGAACGTTACTAACTATAAGGGTGGAGTGACAGGAGAGCTCAGCATTTCAGGTCAATGATGAAGTCAAGAGAAGCTGCATAGTTTGAGTGAAAGGTAATTTATACTCAGGATGACATGATGATCCAGCTCATCTGAAATATCATTAAAATGTTTCAGAGGAAGCTGACCATTTCTTCTTTTTTTAACTTTTACCCGTCAAGATGACTACAGATTTGAACAAACACTCGCACAACTTTTTATGTTTAACTTTGTGTCAAATTTACACGTGTCAAAAATGGATTTATATTTATGTTGCAGCGCAAATGTCTAAATTAATTTTTTACATAACTACAGTGCAAATGTATTGTTACTTGTATTTAGTTTTCCTTGTTGAAAATGAGTTGAGGGTGGTATCTCATTCATTCATTATTATTTATGTATATTAATGCATTGAAAATGAATGTTTATTATATTGACAACTTTTTATTCCTGCAGTGCAGGCAACAACATAGAAATTATGTGCAGTTTTTGTTTATATAATTTTTTACATTAATACATTTAGCTTGGTCATCTACTCTTTTTAATCTTTAGCTCAAGCTTTTACTGATGGGCAGAAGGCAAGCCATTGTGTAAATCTGGTTAATGCTCGCTGTAATAGAAAGAGCTGATGACTGTCCAGCTTGTTGTTTCACCCTGCGGATGAGCTGCTCAGTGTGGACCCTCAGCCTTGTGATGAACGGCGTCTCCCTCACAGTTGCTTTTACTCTGGACAGATTACTCTGGATGTTGTATGATGTAGATGTATAAGTCAGAAAGCAATATATTAGGTTTTGCATATAAATACTTGTGCTTAACACATTTGTTTCAGTTTGTTATTTGCCTATTACATTACACTAGAGTGTTTGGTGCGTTTGTGTGTGTGTGTGTATATGCATGTATACAATATATACAGTATAATAGAATTTACTATGTGAAGTTTATTTATAAACTAATTTCGAGAGGATCACGTGCTTATGATTGCTTGCAGCCGGCCCCGAATTATTCAATTTATGATTCACCAATCAGACGATTCCTAAGGCACTATAAATACCCTAAGTTCCATATCACAGCCATCTTTATTTTGAAGAATCCCCCCTTCCACCCACCTCCTCCTCCTTTCCTAGATGAGTGGCACGGTGGCCCAGTGGTTAGCACTGTTGCCTCACAGCAACAACGTCACTGGTTCTAGTTCTTACCAAGCCAGCCAACGTTTCTGTGCGGAGTTTACACGTTCTACCCGTGCTTACGTGGGTTTCCCCTGGGTTCCTCCCACCGTCCAAAAACATGCAACTTAAGTTACTTGACTAATCCAAATCGACACCATAGACATGCTTCTAGTAAGTAGTTATCTCTTAAGAGTAACCACTATCTGTTCATTAGCTACTACAGCAGGGGAGTTCTTGAGACCTGAGCTCAAACTCCCCTCTCACCTTGCAAACGGGAGGGAGCCCCGGGCTTGAAGATCTTATGAGCTCAGGGCTCTCTCCCGGGACAGCATTTCAAGCAAGTTTTATAATCAATCATCAGCTAAGTGTGAACTTTTGAAAGTATGGGTTAAAACATAATATTATTTAATATAAAATACAATTACAACTTGTTACTACTTTCATCTGGGTTATATTCTAGTACACCATTTTTTAACTACCCTTAGAATTTTATAACATCACCAAAAACAGCATCGAAGCAGTGTCAGCCTGATCTGGTGTATTAATCAACTACCGTGGGTTCTAGAACTGAACAATAATGATTTTCCAGATGCTGGACATCCACTGGCACTAGATCCTCATTAATTTAAGAGTAAATCTCCCATCTTTGCCATGCTCTGATGCGTTTAGGTTTCGCCGCTATTAGATTTCGCTGTAGAACGTGCTATGCAGAAGTAAAGAGCCTAACTGATATTCTACCGGAAACACATCAGCAGAGTTTGTGCATAGAGTCCATTTACTATAACTTCTATGTTAAGTGGCTTTGACACATTTTACATTGTAAAAGGATTGAATCTGCTTAAATGTGTACACGTTAATGGACCAAACAAAATATTATCTGATTTGTTTTACATTTAATGTGCATCAAAATTACAGTGTGTAGCCAATGTTTCCAGTGTCTTTTCACTTTTCAGCTTTTAATGAGAAATTGTAAGACTTAATGAAAACAAATGTTTTATTTATTTATTTCAGACCTAATTGAAGAGAATGAGGGGAGTAAAGAGGAGGAACATCATGTCAAAATTGAGGAAAAAACCCATTTTCAGACTGATGGTATTTTGAAAAGGAAAGACAAGAATCGTTTCACCTGCACTCAGTGTGAAAAGAGTTTTGTAAGACAAAGCAATCTTAAAATTCACATGAGGATCCACACTGGAGAAAAACCATTCACATGCACTCAGTGTGGAATGAGTTTCATCCAATCATCACACCTTAATAATCACATGAAAATCCACACTGGAGAGAAACCATTCACATGCACTCAGTGTGCGAAGAGTTTCAGTTTATCGTCATCCCTTAATCTACACATGAGGATCCACACTGGAGAGAAACCATTCACATGCACTCAGTGTGGGAAGAGTTTCAACCAATCAGCACACCTTAATGAACACATGAAGAGGCACACTGGAGAGAAACCATTCACATGCACTCAGTGTGGGAAGAGTTTCAGCTGCTCATCAAACCTTTATCAACACATGAGGATCCACACTGGAGAGAGACCATTCACATGCACTCAGTGTGGGAAGAGTTTCAGCTACTCATCATACCTTAATCTACACATGAGGATCCACACTGGAGAAAGACGATTCACATGCACTCAGTGTGGTAAAAGTTTCAGCATATTATCATCCCTTAATAGTCACATGAGGATCCACACTGGAGAGAAACCATTCACATGCACTCAGTGTGGGAAGAGTTTCAGCATATCATCATCCCTTAATAGTCACATAAGGATCCACACTGGAGAGAAACCATTTACATGCACTCAGTGTGGGAAGAGTTTCAGCCAATCATCATCCCTTAATAGGCACATGAGGATCCACACTGGAACAAAATCATTCACTTGCACTTAAGCCGCGGTCACACTGGACTTTTCTCCCCTTAGACTTCCATTCATACTGTTAGACTTTTCCTAGTCCTCCCAGGTTAAAACATCAGTCAGAGGCTTTAAATAAGTTTTATCAATTTAATTAATTAGATGAATAAAGCATTACAGAGCTCCGGGTGTCAGAGAACAGCAGCACAGGGTGTCTGTGTCAGCTGGGCACACACACCCACACCCTTGTCCCCCCTATATTTATCAATGTCTCTCTTCAGCCCCGCCCGGGGGCGTTTTAGTAAGAAAGATCCTCCATCCAGATCAGTTCAATCATCAGTTGTTAGGCAGAACAGGAACTCTGCACAGAAAAAGTTACACATACACATAACAGAGCCTGAAAGAGAGTAAGCCTTCGCCCCTCCCGTCTGTTATGGTTCCTGTAAATGAGCACACTCTGAAAGTGAAATTGTAACATTTTGTTGATAACAAGTACAGAGGAGTTAACTCCTCGGTTATCAGACACACAAAGACACAGCTGTTATGGAGCAAGGTTAGATGAGGTTAAGCACATGAGGTTATATGAGGATAAACACATCAGCATAAGCTCATGTAATTAGTTAAAAACAGAATTAAACTGTTAATGCAAGGATTAGTCTATTAATGTATAGGATGAAGTTAAAATAATCAAAAAATCCTTCAATACGCACGCGAATGCGTCAGACCAGAAACGCAAGTTCGTGTGTCAAGTTTCACAGATCGCCTTGCAAAGTTCAACCTTGGTAAACTCTGACCTGTGAAATCGCATCACTAGACTGTATGAGACCAATCGAAGATCAAAACATGACCTCTCTTGACTGAAATGTAAAATATGGACCAATCGCTCACTTTTTAAATGTCTAATCATCTTGTTTAATCCCGCCCCTTTTTGCTACGCCGTACAACAGAATTTCGCATGCTCAAACTCGAGTGTGAACGCAGCTTCGGTGTGGGATGAGTTTCAGCAACTCATCAGACCTTAATAAACACATGAAGACCCACACTGAAGAGAAACCATTCACATGCACTCAGTGCGGGAAGAGTTTCAACCGATCAGCAAACCTTAATGAACACATATAGATCCACACTGGTGTGAAAGAGTTTATGTGCTTGAGTGTGAGAAGACTTATTACAGCTCCAAAATTTAAACTGTACCAGACGATTCACACTGGAGAAACCGTACAAGTGTTCACACTGTGACAAGAGGTTTAATCAGTTAACACATCTGAAAACACAAAAGAAGATTCACACTGGAGATATCTGATCAGTGTCTACAGTTTTGCTCATTCGGCGCAGATTAATAAATACGTGGACAAAAAGTTGCACACACGACATGAATGCAGCAAAACATTTTCTCATGTGCACAGGATGTTTCATGTCTGAATGATGTTTGAAAAGGCTGAGTGACGGCATTCTGTTTTTCAACACACCTACACTGCAGTAGGAGGAGTTGTAAATGTGTTGCGCTTCTCGCGTTTACCGTAAACACGATGGCGGCTGAGAGAAGAACATAAACATCATGGCAAACAGCACCTCTGCAGCTTAAAATTTTTTTGCAAGTGATTGTACAGGTGCGGATACGTCTGTACTCTACTCTCCAATGTATTCATGTAGCTAGTGTTTTTTTGGATGATGTTCTCTGTCTGACTTCCTGAATGAGAAACAAACCACTGGGCTCCAGGACGGTTAGTTTGCAGTATACCAGGGCCTCAAGTTTAGAAAGCCCATTCATTTGTCCTGTGTTGCAGCTATGATTAGTAAAGTTTATACTTTTGGTTCAAGATTCTTTCTAGTTTACTACATTTACCTTTTTGAGTAGAATACAAACTTGATGAATATTTTATGATTTAGCCAGAGCGACAGGTATTACGTTTTACAATATTAATACACTGTGATGATCCCAAGACTCCAGATTGGAGTATGTGGTAAATCCTGATTGGATGCCTGCATTACTCATCAATAGGTATATAAAAGTTGTTGTGCTAGCTACCCCAGGATGCTGTGGCTACTCAGGAAACCTCATGTCAAGACCTGCCATCTCATTGACTCTTTAACCTTATGGTTTTGTTTTGCATTACTTGTATCATGTAGTTTAAGTGTTGTTGTGATTATATCCTAAGTTCTTTATCTTCATTATTATCCCTAGACATTTGTTGGTTGCTTTGATTGATTGTTCTATGAGTTACATTTTATAATAAATAATTTGCATTCAGGCTATTTTGTTGGCTCATCTCTCTTTTATGTTGCGACTCAAACGAGCGGGTCATAACACTTTGTAAAATGTGTCCGGTTGTATCCGAGATCTTGTCCTTTCAGTTATGACCATAGGTGAGAGTAGGAACCTAGACTGAGTGGTAAATTGGGAACATTGCCTTTCGTCTCAGCTCCTTCACCACAACAGACAATCACATCAACTGCATTACTGCTGCCACTACACAGATCCATCTTTTAATCTTACATTCCATTCCTCATGAAAAAAAATACTTGAACTCCATTTGGGGTAAGGACTCTCCTTTAAACTGCAGATGGTCAACTTTTTCCAGTCAATCACCATGGTTTCTGACTTAGAGGTGCTGTTTCTTTCCCTTCCATGTCACAATCAGCAGCAAACCGTCCCACTTTATGCTGAAGGTACATGTCCTATGAAGCCAAAAGTACACTGTTATCTGCAGATGGCAGAGACAGTTCTAGCCTACACCTAAAATTCTGGCAGTAAAAATTATAAAAAAAAAAATTAAATCAGCCTCAAAAATAACACATTTATAAAATAAAAAAGAATAAATGGATGGATGGATAGACAGACATTGTAGTGGTAGAAGGGGAAGTAGGATGGCTTGTTCAACCATAAACCAAGATGGAGCTCTCTCAGGAGGGATGTGTCACGTTCACCAGCGATTGCAACTTCCTAGATCGCTGGACCTCACACACAATAACCTATGGACTACATATCCGCCTTTCAAGGACTACATATTCATACATGCACTCCGTTCACACACACACACACACACACACACATGCTTCCTCATTTCCACTGATTAGACTCCCACAGCTGTTGCAGCTTCTAGACTGATTACAGACACTATTTATACAGCTCACACGCTCACTTCCATTGCCGAGTCTTGTTTAACTGTAAAGTGACATTACAACGTGTTTCTCCTAGTCTAGTTTCTCCGTGTTTTGATCTTGCCTTGTTTACTTTTCTCCTTGTCTGCCGCCTGCCTTCTGACCTCTCGCCTGATACTTTTGACCACGATTCTGGACTCCCTTTATATACACCTTTATACTCCCTGTTTCCACCTGTGTTGACCATTGCCTCCCTGACTTTGATTAAACCTGCACTTGGATCCGAACTTCAGTTGTCTCTGTCGCTCCCCGTGATACAGGATGAACCAGTGCGCGAGATGTCTCAGACTGAAGGCGTAATAATGAAATAAATGCTCAGGAAGCTCCAACCTTTTTTATCATCTGGCTGTTGCAATGTACTCCTATGCAACCAAGGGTGCTTATTGTTCCAGTGAAATTAATTGACTAAATTATCTAACTGTTTTAAATATTGTAAAGAAATATTTACATGGATATACTCAAGTAGAGAAGTAACTTTAGGAAGGTAATTCATTTTGAGCATGATAGTTTGTTATTTTGAGTTCCTCAGAGCAGTGGTTATCAATTCTGGTTCTTGTGCAAAATGAGTTGACAATCATTCCAAATAAATATAGCTCTTATTTCTAGATCTTAGAATCACACCTGAGAAACCACAAAAGCAGAAATTTGGCTTCTCTTTAACTGCTTAAGATCAATTTGCACCAGATCAGCAAGAGACAACATTTGTTTGAGTTTCCTTCGCCGACTGGCCATGACGAAACACAGCGTTTCTGATTGGTTGGTGACTTAGCTTCAGTGACGTCCTTGGGATTCACTTGCTTGTGAGTGGAAGTTGTCGTGGGTTACCGGGGTGATAGACAGTCAGTTTGCAGAAGTTTTTGCGGATTTGGCGGTTTCTAAACTTTAAGAGGTTACATAAAAGTTCTTTGCGACCCGACTGCATTGTCCAAGAGCAAGGCGAGAAGGGGGCAGAGTGCATGATCGAGCTAATGCAAAAAACAAAGTTTTACCGTTGCAGTAGGTATTTAAGTGATCTGGTTCGGCCCATCTCAATGGCACTGTCTTCCAATGAGCAGTTGCCATGGAGGGCGGGCCCACGCCCCATACCATTATGCTCAGGGTAAGTCATTAACAGACTACTTGGTAATTTCATGTGGTAAAATATCTTGTAAGTTAGTTACTATCTTACATCATATGTTACAAGACAAATACTGTTTCTGATACTAGTTTTTCATTTACAAATATGCTAATATCACTACCCTTTGTTTAGTACCAGACAACATACATTTCAAACCCTTGATTAACTTGGTTGCAATAAACGCATGTTGTATTCAAAGAAAGCCACTGCCCCAGATGGGACAAATTTTGCAATCTCCTTAAATCTCTGGAATTTTTTAAAAGTAGCACACAATTCTTAAATTCACAAATGAATTGTTTGTTGAATTTATGAATTGGATTTTGTAAATGATTAGTGCTGTGCATAGATTAATGTTATTTAGTTTTTTATTTTATTATTTTTCAGACTGAGAATCTTACATTTACATTAAGTTGGGAATGGGAAGACATTCCTCCAGCATGGAACAGTCAATGAAAATGTTTTGAAAAGTGATTTATAGCCTGGACTCACTCCCAGATTTGAGGCTTCTGGAGGAGATGTAGGCCTTCAGCAGTAGGTGAAGGTAAGAGGGTGCAGTGCCAGTGATTTGAACTTGATATGAGCCTCGAGCGGTAACCAATGCAGAGGGGTAAAGAGAGGAGTTACATGGGCTCTCATTGAAGACCAGATGAGCTGCAGCGTTCTGGAGCATCTGTAGAGGATTAAGGGTGCAGGATGGGAATCCAGCTAGAAAACCACTGTCAGAGTTCAGCCTTAAAATTACAAGAGTTTGCACTAAAAGTTGTGCAGCATGATCTGTTAAGAAGAAACTTATTTTTCTGACGTTGAAAAGTGCAGATCTGCATGATGGAGCTGTGTTAGCAATGTCCTCTTTGAAAGACAACTGATCATCCAGAATCAGATTTCAAGATTTCTTACCGAACTACATGGGGTAATGGTGGATGATCTCAGCTGGATTCAGAAATTGTGTTGAATGTGTGGAGTTGCAAGGAAGGTGATGTAAGCCGATATTCTTCAGGTAGTTTGATGTGAGTTAAAAATTTGGAAATTTAGTTGAAAACAGCCCTTGTTGTGTTTTGGCAATAAATAGGAGAGAAACTGGTCTGTATTTTTCATCTAATGAGGTGTTGTGTGATGTTTTTTTGAACAGTGAGTTTACCCAGGCCTGTGTAACCCCGCTGGCCCTACACCACCCAACCCGCTCCAAACTGAGATCGATCTGGCGACCTTCCGCATGGCAGTTGCTCTATCAAATAGGATAAAGACCATGGCCCCTAGCGTCTGTCACCAGAGCACCTTAAGAAGTCAGAGGAGTGAGGTTTACCTGCACAGCACTCCACCTCCAGAGTCCACTCCATCTCCATGGCCAACTCCACCTCCAGAGTCTGCTCCATCTCCATGGCCAACTCCACCTCCATGGCCCACTCCACCTCCATGGCCAACTCCCTCTCCATTCCCACTCCACCACCAGAGTCCACTTCTTCTTTACAGGCCAATCCATTTCTATGGCCAACTTCATCTCCACACCCCTCTTCATCTCTGCAGCCATCTACAGCTCCACAGGCCACTCCATCCTCATGTCCAGCACCCTCTATGCAGCCTGCACCATCTCTTCCTCAGGCTATTATTGATTGGGAAAGCTTTCTTCCCAGTCAGTTCAAGAGAACTCTCCAGCCAGCAGATTGAGTGTGGATTGCCAAGTGCCTCTATGAGCCCACAGGTCAGCTGAGGCAAAAGTTCCAGGAAAACTGGTTTTATCCACCGATGCAGCCCAAGCCATCTCCTCCTGAGCCTGGATGGTACTTCCATCAGAGGATGTTCTTGTGGGCACCGATGAGGATGTGGGGCATTCCTCTTAAATATCCACAGTGCAGCTGGAAGATGCACCATTCAGGGATCTACCCAAACGTCAGGGAGGTCATTGACATGGATAGCCGCTACTACCTGGTGAGGGTGACTATCCACGATGCAGTGCATGCAAGTTACCAGTGTGTCCATGGAGCCAGGACATTCTTTCATTACCACTCAACTAGCCCTGGACAGGAAATGAGTGACCTTCCTCAGGCCAAGGACAAGTGGCAATAGTTCCTCCTACTTTCAGGCAGCTGTGGAAGAAGTCCACAGTGAAGAGTGGGCCCGACGGTCCATCCAGTCACTCTCTAACTGTGAGCATCATTTGAAAAAGTTTACCCTGGTCCAGTCTGTAACTGTACCTACATTTTCTGCACCTGCACCATTCCGGCCACTGCCACTCGCCAAGTGGTTTGAGACTGTTCACTCCAATGACATTGTCAGCCATCTGGATGAGGTGAAAGGGATGATTACCTCCACCTATGGCCGTATCCTGAAAACGGATGCTACAAAAAAGGTACAATACATGAAGGTTTGACTATAAGGTTTATCTTCACCAATTCATGTAAATAATTAGAATAGATATAATTTCATTGTAATCCTAAAAGTGTGTGCATTTGTGACAAAAAAGAAGGAAATGTATATCACGCCTGCCAAAATGTCTACGTTTTTTATGTTTGTTTTTGAGGTTACCAAAACGCTGGCTGGTGCCATTGGGGACACGGCTGCGTGGATGACCAACATTGGGAATGTGCTTGGTCAGGTTTTGAACAGTGTTCTTACAACAGCTTAGGTGCAGGATTGAAGGAGCTGTGCCAGGGCATCGTCAGACGCTACCAGAATGCTGGGGAGCCAGAGCCTGAGGTCATCTATGTTGACCGGGATTGCTGTAGTCAGTAAGGTGAAATTTTATTAAATGTGCAGTGCATTTGACAAAAATTAAAAATCTTTAAAATCTTAAAAATGCCTCATTTCCGTAATGATGACAAAAATCAATTATTAATTAATAAATACTGACCACATCATTATTGTATTTAACTATAAATATTATAATTATAATTGTTTTTAAAACATTTGACTTTTTACATTTAAAAATAAATAAATATCTGAATAACTACAACAACGACAAAATGCAGTTTCTTTCCTTTTCTGAATTTTTACCATAAACTGTAATGAACTAATTTCTGATTAAATTCAGTTTTTGTGTAATCATCTTGATAAATGTGTCCTTTTTATTTGTAATTATTTTTAAATTGTAAATGAAAATGAATTGTTTATTGAAATCAAATCAAATGCATGATTTTTTATTTTATATTTTCCCTCCAACATTTATTATTTTTAAAGGTGCACCGGTGGTGCTAAATCTTTTCCGGCCATGGAAGTCTATTGTTGGGCTAGCTATCTTCCATTTTATGAGCAGATTCAACTGTGGCTTTACTACAAAGCACCACCCTCTCTATGGTATTTTTTGTTCAAAACTTTCCTCTTGTATATTTGAGTGGGATCAGGAGGATGTGAAAGACCTTAGACAGCCAAAAGAGGGGAGTGGAAGAGTAGCCATGGAGGACAGACTCCTACTGAGGCACAGCTTATGGCCAGCATCAACCCAGGTGAACTCGCAAAGCATTGTAGGTGGCGAACACGCAAGACTGAGAAAATTCAGGCCATGATTTCAGGGCTGCTGGAATCAGTGTGGGAGCTTACTGACACCACAGGGCTTTATCTGGTTAACCCTGAGAGCATGGACCATGTCTGGGAGACACACCAAAAACACCTGGAGTGCATCCAGGACCCTCCCCATGTGGAGTTATACACAAAGACAGGGACACTCCAGAAGGGTGGTAAAGTCCTAAAGTCCTAGATGTGGCAGGGGGTCATCCTCACTGGAAAGTTTTCACTGCCATCATTATGCCTTCATTCCTGGTAAATTTTGAGTGTTAAATTGCAATATGTTCTGTAAATTTTTAAGCTTATTAGCAAATAAGTGAACTATTGCTATTGTTTCAGCATTATAGTCGCACCCTGGCCACTAACTGGATTTGGCTTCTTTTCATTAAATTTATTGATTTAAGTTGTTATCATGGAATTTACAACCATAGTTGTCTCTGTATTTTATGTTACTGTTCTATTACTGTCATGAAATTTTAGTTTTCTCAGTTTAAAATAACTGTTACCTGATTTTTTAATTCCTAGGATGGAGATGCAATGCCATGCACACACAAATGTACATGTTAGAGGGGGCCTCGAGATTGAACATGAGCCAGGGAAAAGAAGCTGTGTCTGTGGCGAGGACCTCAAACATCAGGACATTTGATGTGTGTTTAATGTCTTATTTAAATAGCATAAGCCAACGAGGGTTGGTAGGGCTTTGATGCCAGAATTCACCCCTCCAGGAAAACCCACTGGTAAGAGTATGTCTCAGGACAAAGCATTGGATTATTGCTCTCTCTGTCTCCTGTGTTAAACCTATTGCAGGTAATGACCTTATGTGAGAGTATAATTGTTATTGATTTGTGATGGTAAGCTGAGTGCCCTAGGAACTCATGGCGAGTGTTGAAGCTGGCTTCTGCTGATGTAACTGCAAACTATCTTCAGTAAACTTTATTTATTTATTTATTTATTTATTTAAATCTCTGGCTATTCTTCGTCTGACAGACTGGTCATTCTTTGGATTAAACTGCATACCATCCCTACAAGCGACATCTATTGCTGGTGAGCTCTTGCTTGCTCTACATGTCATCGGGCAGCACGACCACTGCGCCAGGCAAGAGCACAATGGAAAGGTCAAGTTTCGTAGTTGTGGCCAAGTGGTTAAGGCGATGGATTAGAAATCCATTGGGGTCTCCCCGTGCAGGTTCGAATCCTGCTGACTACGTCCAGGCTGCGCGCAGGATTTAGTTTGCGACTTTTCTTGATTGTTTGCAACTCCAATGTTCCTTGGGAAAAGGGACGTGCTGGTAGGGAAAAGTGAGAAAAATAAAACCGCAGCGCGTGCCAGCCGACTGCCCTAGGGGCCCTCCATTTTCAAAGACGTATAACAGAAAGCGAGGCTCCAGCGGCTGTCCTGTGGCTCGCCGTGATCGGATAGTGGTTAGTACTCTGCGTTGTGGCCGCAGCAATCCCGGTTCGAATCCGGATCACGGCAGGCTTTTCAAGGTGGCATTGGCGTTGCACTCTGTGATGCCATCCGTAATCTCCAGCTTCCTTTTAGTGCAGGCTGTGCTAATGGCACGTCCTGAATGTTTACGTTTCCTAAAGTGTGGAAGACTAGGGATTTGATATGAGCAACGGGACCTTTGATGCCAGCATCTGATTCTAAGGCATGGAAGGAATCGTTTCAATGGTTAAGTCTCCATGTATTGCCACAACAACAGAAAGACCTTCTGCAGTTGTCACTGATCTTTTTAATGTCTCCCACATGACATGGAGTCCAAACTACTGTGCTTTACTGATGTCTACACCTACAACAACCACAAACCCAACCTCACAGTGACCTGTTGTGTTTTAGCAACATCTACACCAACCACAAGTCTAAACCCCACCTCACGGTAAACTTTTGAGTACCGTACAGGTCTGCGCCGACCACAACCCTAAACCTTGCCTACTTGCGAGGCACAGCCGTGGAGCCCGGATAGCTCAGTCGGTAGAGCATCAGACTTTTAATCTGAGGGTCCAGGGTTCAAGTCCCTGCTCGGGCGTGGAAGGCTCTTCTTGTGGAGCCGCAGCTTTTGCCAGTGAGCTATAGCTTGCTGAAAGTTTCATCTGGATGCACAACACGTGTACTAGGCATGAGGACATGGACAGCACAGGCAATCTTGTAGTTGTGGTTAAGGTGGTGCATGAGAAATCCACTGGGATCTTCTCGCACTGGTTCGAGTCCTGCCGACCACGTGCTCGTCCTGTTCCATTTTTAAACTTGCAACAGTAATCAAATGTTTGATATTCCAGTGTTACTTGGGAAAAGCGTCGTGCTGGTAGGAGGAGAAAAACAACAGCGTGCGCTCACTGAACCGAAAGGGGCAAATCAGAGGGAGGAACATATCGCACAGGGACCACAACGGCTGTCCGGTAACTCGCCGTGATCGGATTGTGGTTAGTACACTGCACTGTGGTCGCAGCAACCCCGCTTCGAATCCGGGTCACGGCAGGCTTCCTTTCGGTGACATTGGCATCACGCCCCCCTCTTGCCACCTGTTTTTTACAGCCCACTTTTTAGTGCACGCTGCAACTCTGACACGTCACAAGCGCTTAAGTCTAAGCTAATGCCCCAGTGATCCCGGATAACTCAGTCGGTAGAGCGTCAGACTTTTCATCTGATGTTCCTGAGTTCAAGTCCCTGTTTGGGCGTGTAAGAAAACTTTTGTAGAGTGTGGAGGATTCGGACTTATACCTTCCTATCCATCTCAGCATGAATCAACGTTTATCCTTTCCTCACCATCTTGTTTCTCATTATTTTTATATAATTATTTGATTGTTTGAATGAGTAATTAACTTTGAATTGATTTTAACCAATGAGTAAGTTAACACATTGCTTAATATAAGAATGTTCAGTGCGTTTGCCTGTCTCTTTATAACTTTTTTAGGAGCCACCAAACTAGGTCAGAGGTCACGGAGACCTTGAGTGGAGCTGAGGGCTGAGGACCGGAAGCAACTGTCTCCATTGTTATTTCTATGAGTTAATGCTATCTAAAATGTCTTAAGGGATTTTGCAGTTTTTACGGTTAATTCTTTTAAGGTGATTCTACTTTTTATTCAAAATAGACTTTGTGTAGTAAGGATATAACTGCCTGAATGTAGATTATACCGGTTTTGAACCAGTTTTGATAAAGACGGCTGAGACTACACTCAGCCTCGGATAAGAAACAGATTATACGTTAAGTGTGTGTGTTCTATTTGATTGTGGATCCGTTTCACAGGTCTGGAGTCAGCTTTAAACAATCTAGTGGATGTCTGACGTTTATGCTTGAGATACTGTTCAGAATTGCAGCACGCACCCCACGTGGAAATTTTCCTAGTCTATCTGTGTTTTATCCAATCAGGTTAGAACACCTATATGCGTGACGCAGTTAATGACCTTATGTGAGAGTATAATTGTTATTGATTTGTGATTGTAAGCAGAGCGGCCTAGGAACTCATGGCGAGTGTTGAAGCTGGCTTCTGCTGATGTAACTGCAAACTATCTGCAGTAAACTTTATTTATTTATTTAAATCTCTGACTCCGGCTCTTCTTCGTCTGACAGACTGGTCATTCTTTGGATTAAACTGCATATCATCCCTATAAGCGACATCTATTGCTGGTGAGCTCTTGCTTGCTCTACATGTCATCGGGCAGGACGACCAATGCCCCAGGCAAGAGCACAATGGAAAGGTCAAGCTTCGTAGTCGTGGGTGAGTGGTTAAGGCGATGGACTAGAAATCCATTGGGGTCTCCCTGCGCAGGTTCGAATCCTGCTGACTATGTCCAGGCTGCGCGCAGGATTTAGTTTGCGACTTTCCTTGGTTGTTTGCAACCCCAGTGTTTCTTGGGAAAGGGGTTGTGCTGGTAGGGAAAAGCAACAAAAATACAACCGCAGTGCATGCCAACTGACTGCCCTGGGGGCCCTCCATTTTCAAAGACGTATGACAGAGAGCAGGGCTCCAGTGGCTGTCCCGTAGCTCGCCGTGATCGTACAGTGGTTAGTACTCTGCGTTGTGGCCGCAGCAACCCAGGTTCAAATCTGGGTCACGGCAGGCTTTTCAAGGTGGCATTGGCGTTGCACTCTGTGATGCCATCCGTAATCTCCAGCCTCCTTTTAGTGCAGGCTGTGCTAATGGCACGTCCTGAATGTTTACATTTCCTAAAGTGTGGAAGACTAGGGATTCGATATGAGCAACGGGACCTTTGATGCCAGCATGCTGTGTAGGTAAGCATTGATCAAGTCACGCTTCTAAGGCAAGGAAGGAATCGTTTCAATGGTTAAGTCTCCATTTATTGCCACAACAACAGAAAGACCTTCTGCAGTTGTCATTGATCTTTTTAATGTCTCCCACATGACATGGAGTCCAAACTACTGTGTTTTACTGACGTCTACACCTACAACAACCATAAACCCAACCTCACAGTAACCTGTTGTGTTTTAGCAACATCTACACCAACCACAAGTCTAAACCCCACCTCACGGTAAACTTTAGTGTAAAGTAAAGCAGTGTTTTCCAACCCTGTTCCTGAAGGCACACCAACACTCCACATTTTCAACCTCTCCCTAATCAAACACACCTGAATCATCTTATCATAACATCAGAAGAGACTCCAAAACCTGAATTTAATGGGACCTTTGATGCCAGCATCTGATTCTAAGATTTGATTCTAAGGCATGGAAGGAATCGTTTCAATGGTTAAGTCTCCATGTATTGCCACAACAACAGAAAGACCTTCTGCAGTTGTCACTGATCTTTTTAATGTCTCCTGCATGACATGGAGTCCAAACTACTGTGCTTTACTGATGTCTACACCTACAACAACCACAAACCCAACCTCATAGTGACCTGTTGTGTTTTAGCAACATCTACACCAACCACAAGTCTAAACCCCACCTCACGGTAAACTTTTGAGTACCGTACAGGTCTGCGCCGACCACAACCCTAAACCTTGCCTACTTGCGAGGCACAGCCGTGGAGCCCGGATAGCTCAGTCGGTAGAGCATCAGACTTTTAATCTGAGGGTCCAGGGTTCAAGTCCCTGCTCGGGCGTGGAAGGCTCTTCTTGTGGAGCCGCAGCTTTTGCCAGTGAGCTATTGCTTGCTGAAAGTTTCATCTGGATGCACAACACGTGTACTAGGCATGGGGACATGAAGCGCACAGGCAATCTTGTAGTTGCGGCCGAGTGGTTAAGGTGGTGCATGAGAAATCCACTGGGATCTTCTCGCAATGGTTCGAGTCCTGCCGACCACATGCTCGTCCTGTTCCATTTTTAAACTTGCAACAGTAATCAAATGTTTGATATTCCAGTGTTACTTGGGAAAAGCGTCGTGCTGGTAGGAGGAGAAAAACAACAGCGTGCGCTCACTGAACCGAAAGGGGCAAATCAGAGGGAGGAACATATCGCACAGGGGCCACAACGGCTGTCCGGTAACTCGCCGTGATCGGATTGTGGTTAGTACACTGCATTGTGGTCGCAGCAACCCCGCTTCGAATCCGGGTCACGGCAGGCTTCCTTTCGGTGACATTGGCATCACGCCCCCCTCTTGCCACCTGTTTTGTACAGCCCACTTTTTAGTGCACGCTGCAACTCTGACACGTCACAAGCGCTTAAGTCTAAGCTAATGCCCCAGTGATCCCGGATAACTCAGTCGGTAGAGCGTCAGACTTTTCATCTGATGTTCCTGAGTTCAAGTCCCTGTTTGGGCGTGTAAGAAAACTTTTGTAGAGTGTGGAGGATTCGGACTTATACCTTCCTATCCATCTCAGGATGAATCAACGTTTATCCTTTCCTCACCATCTTGTTTCTCATTATTTTTATATAATTATTTGATTGTTTGAATGAGTAATTAACTTTGAATTGATTTTAACTAATAAATAAGTTAACACATTGCTTAATATAAGAATGTTCAGTGCGTTTGCCTGTCTCTTTATAACTTTTTCAGGAGCCACCAAACTAGGTCAGAGGTCACAGAGATCTTGAGTGGAGCTGAGGGCTGAGGACCGGAAGCAACTGTCTCCATTGTTATTTCTAAGAGTTAATACTATCTAAAATGTCTTAAGGGATTTTGCAGTTTTTACGGTTAATTCTTTTAAGGTGATTCTATTTTTTATTCAAGATAGACTTTGTGTAGTAAGGATATAACTGCCTGAATGTAGATTATACCGGTTTTTAACCAGTTTTGATAAAGACAGCTGAGACTACACTCAGCCTCGGATAAGAAACAGATTATACTAAGTGTGTGTGTTCTATTTGATATTGGATCCGTTTCACAGGTCTGGAGTCAGCTCTTAACAGTCTAGTGGATGTCTGACGTTTATGCTTGAGATACTGTTCAGAATTGTACGCACACACCCCACGTGGAAATTTTCCTAGTCTATCTGTGTTTTATCCAATCAGGTTAGAACACCAACATTCCAATTAGAGTTTCTATCATATTTTGGAACCTTTCCTAAGGGATTCCAATCGGATTTCTGTATAGATTCCAACTAGAATTCTCAATGGAATCCTATAACGAAATCCTATTAGATTCCTTTAGGAAAGGTTCCAAAATATGATAGAAATTCCAATAGGATTTCTGTATAGGATTCCATTTAGAATTCCTATTTGTTTTTAAAACCTAAAGGAATCCAACAGATTGTCTAATACGACTTATATGACAAGTATATGGGATTTTAATGGAATCCTAAATGTACACTTTTCTTTTGTATCTGTGACTGTCTCATGAAAAGTCACCTTGACACCTTTATTTTTGTGCAACCTAAATTAGAGAACAGCATTAGTGCACAAACCTCTGAAAATATTGATTTAAAAAGGGCAACAAAATTATGTCCTGTTGTTTCAACATTGTTCAATGTGAATTCAGTTTTCATTATATGAGCAGATAAAAAAATATTCACACACAAAGTTCTAAAAAATTACACAAAATTGTGGTGTCTTTTTGTCATTTTGCACTTAATCAGTGCATTTTTGGGAGATGACCTTCCTTATTTGGCTAGCTTCAACATTATATTTATTTTTGATGTAACCTGTCAGAGATAAGAAAAAGACACATATTTAGACCCAAAACACACCTGAGAGCAAAAGACCCCCCCCTCCCCCCTCCAGCCACAGCACTCAGCAGTACCCAAACCAGCCACGGGTTGTTTAAAAATGTTCACTTTATATTTGATTTTGATTTAAGAGATGACTATAAACTGTTTTAACAAAACTAATAACTCAAAGCAAAAATTAAACTTGACTCCACATAACACACTGATTTAAAGATTTATAAATGTCTGAGCATAATTAATACTTAATTAATACCATTATGTTTATGCAGACTTATTTTATTTGAAATTTCTCATTTATTTTTTTTTCTATCTGCCAAGTGACCAATACTCAAATAATAATTGAAATAATTGACAATTTTGTTTTAATACTAAATCTCAAGGCCTGACATTTTTTAAAGTAGACAGCAAAGTCCTGAGTTTAATTATATAATTATATTTGTATATTTTTGTTTTTAATATCTGAAAATATGACAATATTTACAAAATATTTTTTAGGAAAAAAAAACTTACAGATGATGTCAGAGACTTATTTGGAGTCCAGTCGTGGCTTAGCTGCTTTGTCTCTGAAGACATTTGAACATTTGCCAGTGTAGCAGTGTGTACTTAGGGTGTTCCTTCCAAACACGGCTACTAAGAGATCTTTTGTGGCCATTTTGGGGTCAGTCTAATTCACATGGGCAAACTGTTCACCTGTGATTGAAGTACTGGGGCCAATTCTCACCTAAAAATAGTGATCAAAAAAACATTTTTAGAGCTGCTTCAATAGCAAAAGGTGAACCAACAAAAAAAACACTAGGCACTATGTTATACACAATCTTTATGTAAGGTATAAATCACATACAGGCAGTTGTTATCGCAGAATAATGCCCAACAGACTTGTGATGCACTGTTTTATAAGACTGAAGGGCTTCATTCTGCGAAAACAACCACCTGGAGTTACTTTATCGCATTTGATCTAATTCTAAGATCAAGAACATCAAAAATGTATAACCATTATAATGAAAAAATATGGAATTTCTGTTTATTGCATTAAATAATAAATTCCATGGTCTGTTGAAATTATTGATTCTGATTGGCTGGATTGTGTCCAATATAAGAAATTAATTTAATATTTCATTCATTTATTCATTTTATTTTCGGCTTAGTCCCTTTATTAATCCGGGGTCGCCACAGCGGAATGAACCGCCAACTTGTTTTATAAATCCATGTTTTACACTGCAGATGCCCTTCTAGCTGCAACCCATCATTTTTTAGCTTACCCAATTCAACTATACCACATGTTTTTGGACTTGTGGGGGAAACCGGAGGACCAAGAGGAAACCCATGTGAACGCCGGAAGAACACGCAAACTCCACACAGAAATGCCAACTGACCCAGCCGAGGCTCGAACCATTGACTTTCTTACTGTGAGGTGACAGCACTAGCTACTGCACCACCGCGTTGCCCTAATTTATTATGTATTATATTATTTATATATTATATTATATGGATTGAATGCACAGGTAATTCCAGTCAGTTTTGATCAAAGTTCAAAATAAATGCACTTCCCTCAAACATCAGAAGTAACCATAGTGACTCATTGAATGAAAAGTTCCCTTGTAAAGCAATAGTCCAGTCCTACTGTAACCAATAACTTCTACAGTATTTTTTACTTCTATAAAAGTATGATAATATGCTCTTTTTTTGTGTTCAGCTGAAAAAAAGAAGCTCATAAAAGGTTGAAATTACTAGAGGGTGAGAAAATGTGAGCAAATTTTCAGTTTTTAAGTTAACCATCCCTTTAACTTTAATTATCCCTTATTTTTTCACGAGCCAGTCTGAAGCGCGAGCGGTTTCGCTTTCTTGCTTGCACTCGCTGCGCGTCTATATCCGAAATAACAAACTTCTTGAGCTGATGATAATTACGTGCGCTTGATTATTGACATGCTTTTGAAACCCGATCCTCTCAGAAACAGACAAACGCGAGAGTGACAAGCCGGAAAAAAAGGAATAAATTATTTTTTCAGCAAATATGAACAAACTGCCATGTTTAACTATTATTATCACCTTTATAATAATATATTATATTAATATATCTAATATCTCATGAACTCAGAATGATGGAATTACTCTCTAACAGAGACTACACATGCTGCTGAAGATTAAAGACACATATGAGAGGTTTACACTGACTGTGGGCTATATTTTGTGTTGTTTTTGAACCTAAATAAAGACTAAATGTCTGTTGTGTGTAGTTTTTCTGTAGTTGGTAACATATCGGAGACTGTAAGGGTCTGTATGTGTTCATATATGTTGCATTTATTTATTTATTTTATATAATTGCAGACGTTACAGGCTTTTTTTGCAGTCATTGATCTGCAGTTATAATCAAATCATGTTCATTGAAAAGTTAGCAATAAATATTTATTCACAAGTATTTATGTGTTTAAAGCATCTGTTTTGTGAGAAGTGCTTCTCATGATATGTGAGCAACCTGTACAGCTTTACTGTAGACATTTTCTCGAACGAAAATGGCGTCGATTAAAACTTTTTTGTCATACACCACGCCCACCAAAAGGGTACCATTGGTAGTGGAAATGCAAGCCTGATAAAGGTGACCCGTACCGATCTGAACCGTACCGTACTGTACCATTCAGTGGAAACAAGCCATTGTGTGTACATCTCTGAGTAGAAAAGGTTGGTTAGTTGCTTGAACACATCAAATCACAGTAAATCTGTTGTGTTTTCTGGTGGCGTGTAAATACATCCTTGTCCTCATGGTTTTAATGTGACCTCTGAACACAGCTAATTCTCCTGCATAATATCACTCTGCCTGATACAGCCAGAGTACTTGACTATTACTCCAGAATGATAGCATATGAACCAGCTGTCTTCTCAGGGTGCGAGGAGGGAGACTCAGGCAGTCCACCTCAAAGCAGTCCACTCAGAGGATAAATTAAGAGCAAAAGTGTAGCTACCCATTCTTGTATCAAATCAGACTCCTGTGATAGAAAGAACAGTATCGTGTAAATTATAAGGAAAGTCTTATATGAAAATGTATGATGAAACTTTAAATGTGTAATGTTGAAATGATAAATTATGATGAAGGTTAAATAATTTTGGTTAATTTTCATATGTTTAATCATAAAGGTCCTGAACCATAGAAGGATAACGTACAATGCATGGTGGTGACTGAAGAAAACCTTCCATTTATATCTAAAATACTAGAAAAAGTTGTTTCTGCTCAATTATGCTCCTTTCTGCAGACAAACAATGTTTTTGAAGTGTTTCAGTCAGGTTTCAGAGCTCATCACAGTACAGAAACTGCATTAGTGAAAATAACCAACGATTTACTTTTAGCTGCTGACCAAGGGTGCATCTCGCTATTAGTTCTACTCGATCTTAGTGCGGCATTTGACACCATTGACCATGGTATCCTTATTAATCGCTCAAAGTCTACGGGTGTCCAGGGACAGGCCCTACAATGGTTTAAGTCATACTTATCTGACCGTTACCAGTTTGTGAATATTAATGGACAGCCTTCACAAATCAGTCCAGTAAAATATGGGGTGCCTCAAGGATCAGTTTTAGGCCCTTTGCTGTTTACAATATACATGCTACCCCTGGGAGACATTATTAGAAGACATGGGATCAGCTTTCACTGCTATGCAGATGATACTCAATTATATATTTCAACTAAACCTGACGAGACGTCTAATCTGTCCAAGCTAACTGAGTGTATTAAAGATGTTAAAGACTGGATGACCAACAATTATCTTCTCTTAAACTCAGACAAAACAGAATTATTACTTATTGGGCCTAAATCCTGTACACAGCAGATCTCACAACTCGACCTACAATTAGAGGGATACAAAGTTAGCATTAGCTCTACTATAAAAGATCTGGGTGTCATATTAGACAGCAATTTAACTTTTAAAAATCATATATCCCATGTCACAAAAACTGCTTTCTTTCATCTGAGAAATATCGCTAAGTTACGAAGTATGCTATCCATCTCAGATGCAGAAAAGCTAGTCCATGCTTTTATGACTTCTAGGCTGGACTACTGTAATGCACTGTTTGCTGGCTGCCCAGCATCCTCTATTAACAAACTTCAATTAGTACAAAATGCAGCTGCCAGAGTTCTTACCAGGTCAAGAAAATTTGATCACATCACCCCAATTTTATCCTCCTTACACTGGCTGCCTGTTAAGTTTCGTATTGAATTTAAAATATTGCTTCTTACATATAAAGCTTTAAATAATCTAGCTCCTGTTTATCTAACCAATCTTCTGTCTCGCTACAATCCAACTCGCTCTTTAAGGTCTCAAAACTTAGGGCTTCTGGTAGTACCTAGAATAGCAAAGTCGAGTAACACCACTTGGGGGCTTCCACACAGGTTATGCATCTTGTTGATATACACTGTGAACATCAGCTACGCTAATTATTTTATTATTTTCTTTATTCTCCATTTCCACCTGGGGATACTCTTCCCGAGGCCCTCAAACTATGCAGAGTCACTGATTCGATCCAAGACCAACGACGAGATGATCCCAAGGTTTTTTATATCCTGGACCTGGCCGAATCCTGAGCAGCTACTGTGATGGTCATGGAAGAGTGGAGAACATGAGACTGATTCCTGTGACGCTCCACAGACAGACGAGTCTTCGCTGAGGCCAGCTTCCAGCCTCCGCCACTGAGACTGCAGCTCTGCACAAGACGTTTGGCCAGCGGAGAAATTAAAATGGTCGTGCCCAAACTGAGCCTGGTTTCTCTCAAGGTTTTTTTTCTTCACTTCCACCTTTAGTGAAGTTTTTTTTTTCCCTCTCCGCTGTTGCCACTGGCTTGCATGGTTCAGGATCTGTAGAGCTGCGCATCGTTGGATTTGCTCTTCAGTATTTGGACTCTCAGTAGTGATTATTAAACCACACTGAACTGAGCTCAACTGAACTGAACTTAAACACTACAAACTGAACTACACTGTTCCTATTTACTGTGACCTTTTATGTGAAGCTGCTTTGACACAATCTACATTGTATAAGCGCTATACAAATAAAGGTGAATTGAATTGAATTGAAGAAAAAAAGAGCAGCTTATGATAACTGAAGAATGAATTTGGATTTAAAAATGTGGATGGAATTAAATATTTAAGTAAAACTTAAGGAAATGGCGACGCAGTGGTGCAGTAGGTAGTGCTGTCACTTCACAGCAAGAAGGTCGCTGGTTCAAACCTCGGCTGGGTCAGTTGGCATTTCTGTGTGGAGTTTGCATGTTCCCCCTGCATTCACGTGGGTTTCCTCCAGGTGCTCCAGTTTCCCACACAGTCTAAAAGACTACAGGTGAATTGGGTAAGCTAAATTGTCTGTAGTGTATGAGTGTGAATGTTTCCCACAGAAGGGTTGCAGCTGGAAGGGCATCCGCTGTGTAAAAACGTGCTGGATAAGTTGGCAGTTCATTCCGCTGTGGCGACCCCAGATTATTAAAGGGACTAAGCCGAAAAGAAAATGAATTAATGAACTTGAGGAAATGTCTTAGCACAATATTATTTTGATTGGCTCAAATCAAGATTTCATATTGAAAACATGACAGAGATTCAAATCTAGAAAAATTATTTATACTTAAAGAAGAGATTAAAACAAAACATTTACATGAACTCACAGTACAGAATAGGTCAGAAAGTAACAATTCTAAATGTACTAAAATAATAGTTGAAAGAGAAAAGTGTTTAAGAAAAGAAAACAGAAAATAGATTTCTGATAAGTGTTTTACATATAACCAGATGTGAAGAAATAATTAAAAGCAAAAAGGATTAAAGATTAATGATGAAAAATCAGATCAGATAGAGAGAAGCCTATAAAGAAACAACTTGCAAAAATGACAACCAAAATGTATGCCTGACCAGTTTGATTTGAGAAGGAATTAGGAGCCGACAGTGGATAAATCAATATAACATACAAATTGAGAAATAGCTCAAAATGAATTTAGTGAGGTAAGTGTGAAATTTTATTAATGATTATCATTTTAGGAATTAGAGGCAGACAAAACTAGCCACAGCTAGTGAGGATTAAAATTAAACCAGAGGCAGGTCTGCCCAGAGAAACAGATGCTGAGATTAGTATAAAACATTAGTGAAACTAGTAAGAAAATATGAAAATATGTTGATGACATTTCTATTTAAATTCAGTTTCAATTCAGTTGTGATTGTGTAGGTGACTAATAACATGGATTTTATTTTACTTTAATTTGAATTAAATTTTTGATTATGGCATTAGTCAAAACAGACAAAAATAGATTGTGTTTAGTTTATGATTTAAGCGCAATCAGTGATAGAGGATTTTTCAGCAGAGATTCCCAACACACTGTACTGAAATATGTTATTCCTGATGACAAATATGTTAAAGTAATTGATTTATGTTCAGGTAATTACCAGAGGAGGGCAGAAACTTGGTTACACTTAAAGTAAATAGGCTGATAAGCAATATCCATATATTAGAATTCCTAAAAAGATTTAAAGGGGTTTAGGATTGATATTGTTATAACTTGTGTAGGATTTAGTTATCTGCAGGTCCATATAGCTCAAGCTAAGTTAAAAGACTTAAATAAAAAACACTATTGATATAAATAATAAAACATGAGGACTTTTTAGGGATGAGTGGTTAAGTGCTAATTAGATAGAGGATTATACGATAGAAAGAGTTGAGAAATTACAAAATAGGAAGGACTGAACAATTAGGCACTCCATTAACATGAAATACAGACGCAATACTGTCAGTTAAGATGATTAGTTTTTCATTAAAGGAAATAATATTGTAGTTCTAACACTAGTATTGAGTTACATCCTCAGTTAGGTGATAGTGCAAGTTAAACAACAAGCTAGTCTCTATGAACAATATATGTAGCATCAGAGGAAAAAAATAAAGATAAGATTTTTGTAATACATACGAAGTACAGATTGTTGAGTCAACAGCATTTCTAAATATTGGCATTGGAGATGTATATGGTTTGAATCAAGAGTGAAGTGGTAAGGAAAAATTAAGTCTCCCCCTATTTGAATGCAGTGATCAGTGAAGTGTTGTAAACATGTAACATCTGTGCAAAATATAATGTGAGTAAAGGAACAGTAATAGACCTAAGGGGTTATTTATGCACTTGATAAGCTAACGGCAAGAGATACAAGCTTTCGGAAATAACAGGTGGGGTAGATCAGTGAAGGTGATTCCAACAGCAAAGCAGGGAAGAAGAAACAGTCCCAGATTTGGAATAACCTCTAAAGAAAGTTCTAAAATTGTGTCTGCATTTATAAAGGAGTTAGAATGATTAAGGTTAATCATTCTAATTAAGGTTAAGGTCTGCTGACGTCAAAACAAAAAAGCAGAGGCCGTTACTAATTCACCAACGTGTCTTTAGAGCTAGTGTTTGAATGATTCTCAAGCGTAATGTGTAAAGTGATGACAAAACAGCTGATTTTGCTGACATTTTAAAATTAAAAGGCTGAACTTGACATGAAATGCCCTCTGTCTACAAAGGTATCTCTTTACAGTCTACAGTATTTCTCTGTTGCAAACAGGATATAACAATTAACCCCGAAAAAGCAGCGCAATCACTACCAGACTCCTGTTATATTTGCGATAAGGGGGGTGTGTTTGGGGGTGAGGTCTCTGAATAACACTGTTGAGTACCAGGATAGGAAAGTAACTGTAATAAAATAGGCACTGTCCTTATAAATAAAATGCATAGTTGCAATCTATACAAAAGATAGAGATCGACTTAGAGTATAACTTACCAGTTTAATAATGATTTAATTAGCCGTAGTTAGAAAACACTCAATTTTAATCTTCTAAGCAAGGGCTTATTATGCGGTCCTGGCGCCATCTTGACAACGTCAACCATCTTTGACTAATGGACACCGACATGCTGTCTCTCAGAAATTATAAATATTTTGAAATAGGCATCCTTATAAATAAACTGTATAGTTGCAATCTAAACAACTACATTCTCAACTAAAAAAGCCCCAAAAGTACATTATGTTGTCCAACAGCGGGAATATTTGTTTAACTCTAGAGCGTCCTCTGCTTGTATGTTGGTGGAGTATTACACAAAGGTGAAGAGGCCTTTGTGTGCTGTTACAGGCAAAATATCTCATGGCTATCAGCCAATCAGATTCAAGAACCATACAGAACTGTTGTGTATACATATATATATATTATTATTAATATTATATATTATTGTTTATTTTGTAAATAAATGACCGACCAAAACTAAGATACAAATTGTACAAAACTAAATTTGTTCAAAGAATATTTTTCTTCCGACGAAAATATCTGAATTGTATATTTTTGTGCGTCTCCATCCGCTACACAACTGCAGTGTTTGTTTCGCTCCACGGGAAAAAAGGATTAAATTAATGCTCCACTGTAATTGCTACACAAACCCCTGTGATATATTAGCTACATTTTTTTTATAAATGTCTTTACACAAAATTATTATATGCTATAGCCTATAGCCTACTTTAAATAAGTCAAAGTATTTGCGATTGTTGACTCATCACCGGTTGCAGCATGCGCGTCTGTTAATAGCTTCTGTAAAAAAAGACCTACATTTGAGCAGCCTTTTAGCAAAGCCTATATTAATATACTGATATTCCTGTGCCAGTTTGACACTGTAAATTAAACTGAGGAGAGTTTAACTACTTCACAACACTCCGTCACCTGCTCAGCGCGAGGGCAAAGGAGAAAAGTGCAGCGCTGAGGTAAAATCATATTCTCAAGTCATATTCTTTAAAATAATGACTTGTATTAAAAATGTTGATAAAGGGACTAAGATATAGAAATTACAGCGGTGCGTTAAAAATGCTTATTTTTATATATCTGCGCGGTTAACCGACATACCGCATGATTTCTTCCATTACCATCACAGCCCTAATTCAGACACACAAATGCTCCCAAATATATTATGAGGGCGCATAGATTAAATTTCGGGCGCTCATGCGACCAAAATGGTTGCAATTTCGAGCCCTGTAGTATAAGGACATGTATTCAGACCACAACTGAACGTTTGAAGCAAATTGAATGCCTTATTATTTAGAATGAGCTATTATTGATGTAAATGCAGCCGTTCAAGGCACATAATTGATTTATCACGGTATTGACGGTATTAGAAAATCCATGTCGTGGCGCAATGTCACACCGGTGATGACTATGACACCGGTGTACCGCCCACCCCTACCAAACACACCCTCCTTATCGCAAACACAACAGCAGTCTAGTAGTGATTGCGCTGCTTTTTTCGGGGATAATTCTTGTGAGATCTCGATTGCAACAGAGAAATACTGTTGACTGTAATAGACTGTAAAGAGATATCTCTGTAGACGGAGGGCATTTCATGTCAAGTTCAGCCTTATAATCTTAAAATGTCAGCAAAATCAGCTGTTTTGTCATCACTTTACACATTACGCTTGAGAATCATTCAAACACTAGCTGTAAAGGGACGTTCGTGAATTAGTAATGGCTTCTGCTGTTTTGACGTCAGCAGACCTTAACCTTAACTACAGTGAGTAACCGTAATCATTCAAATTCCTTTATAAATGCAGACACATTATTTGAACTTTCTTTAGAGGTTATTCCAAATCTGGGACTTACTTCTCGTGTCTTAAATGTAATAACTGTTTCTTCAGTATTAAAGTGTAGGATTACGGTCCACTGCTGGAAACCCTGCTGCCAGTAATTTACCATTAAATTACAAGATACATTTTTTTACAGTGTAATCTTATACAGTGTATGGACTCTATGGCTTCTTTCCCATGTACTGCCAAACCGAAAGCTTGGCTTGTTGTCATTAGTTGGCTTGGTTCTTTGCTGAGGAAAGAAGACACGACACAGTTAGTGAAGCGAGTCAAAGAGCTCAGATTGTGTTCCTGCTGCACAAGAGCGTCTGTACTTCTGCATGTAAGTTTAATACTAAAAGAATTATGCTTATTTGTGGACATGATGAAGTGATTTTATGTTTAAGCGTGATTTTAATCTCAGCTGTTGTACTGAAATTTGACTCCTCATAAATGTGCGTCAAACAGTTGAAGTTGAACACAGTTTAGCTCACAGCAGTTTATCATAACACTTTAAAGCTATCACCATTTTTTTCACACTTTACAGCAAGAACAAACACATAACCGTTGTCTGATTGATAAGCAACACCTAAATGTTTTCAAAAGGGTTCAAAACACCAACTGGAAAACATTTAGGTGTTGCTCAACTATGTCTAACTGCATGACATGCACGCACGAGAAGAGAAGAGGAGTCAGATTTCAGTACAACAGCTGTCAGCCTCAAACACTTTTTTAACCCTCGGCTGTCTCTAAATATATCTAGCAATAATTTACTGAATAAATAAATAATTGTCTAAACCTGAATTTATATAATATGCATATATCAAATTTGAAACAGGGTCAGCGGCTGATCGTTTTCTCAAAGCTCTGCTGATGTTTGCATTTGTGTTTTAGCTGCAGTATGGCAGAGGAGCAACTTAAGGACTCTCTCTCAGAGAAACACAGGTATCAACTGTTTTTACACCATTATTTCAACACCTTCTCTGAAAAACCAAGACCAACAACAATGCACTTATTTGTGTTGCTATTGCCTGATCAAATGATGGACAAAGCTTCAGTTTACAGCTTCAGGAAATGTGATCAGATCATTCTAGGTTACAAACACCTAGATCTGGTGTCAAATTTATCAGAGCTGAATATGTGCAATGTGTGCTGTTTAAAGTCCTGTACAACATCAGCATTGAAGCTGACCTCAGAACAGTTTCAGCTTGTGCTTATAGAGGAGATCAAATGAAGATAGACTTGAACTTCATTTAATACAAAGATGCATGTGAAACTTGCAGTGTATAGTTCAGTAAAGGGAATCTTAAAATATTTTTTGTCTCTCAGACTTAAACATTATATTAAATTCAATAGATACAAATAATGTGTATTTTAAATCTCCTCATCTGTTTTCTGTGGTGAGATTTTAACTCACCAGGTCACATAACAAGGTTTTAGTCAAAAGTGTTTTTTTTTTCAGTGAAGCTGAGATAGAAGAATGAGAAAACAGCACATCACTCGTCTGTTTACCAATGATTCCTGTGTAGCAGACCTGATCAGATAGACCTTCAGCCAACAATTAATTTGTGCTGAATTAAACTACACAAACTCATATTTTGCTGATAAAACTCCTTTTTAACACTATAATAACTGCACACTCTGAAATGACTATATGAGTGTATTAAATAAATTATGTTTTTCTTAATAAAGGGACACGAGAAGAACTTTAAAAGCAAAGTAACTTTATTTATTTGAATACAATAAGTACAGTAGGTTTTATTTTACTGTAACAACAACTGTCTCTTTAAATAGTATTTAATAAATATTTACAAAACAAAAATAGTCCTCACTTTAGATTAGGTTACAAAACTGGATAAAGTTGAGTTAATAAAGCATTTATTAACATACAAGATAACTATTACTACATGCCTGAATAATAAGATATATAAATATTAAATGTATATTAATGCTGAGTCAATGCTTAACAAATGATTAATTCTCTATTTGCTAATGTTTAACAAATTACTGATAGTGTGCAGTTATTGTAGAGTTGCAAACTGTAGGGAAAGACTGAAGTTTCTCCTGCAGTTTAATCCTCTGGTGTGTTTGTCTCTTCAGTATGAGATCATTTGTGTCCAGCTCTGTGTCTCTGAAGAGTGACTGGTCAAAACATGATCCACCATACTTCAGTGAGGAATCACCATCATCTGCCAAAAGGTATTTTGTGTTTTACATTGTTGCTCACACATGAACTGTTAGCAAATATTATAATAATCATCGGGATATTTTGTTTTAATATTTGTTTTATTGTTTTACCTTAGTGTAATACTCCGCCAACATTCTAGCAGAGGACGGTCTACAGTTAAACAAATATTCCTGCTGTTGGACAACATAATGTACTTTTGGGGTTTTTTAGTCGAGAATGTAGTTGTTTAGATTGGAACTATACAGTTTATTTATAAGGATAGTGCCTATTTCAAAATATTTATAATTTCTGAGAGACAGCATGTCGGTGTCCATTAGTCAAAGATGGTTGATGTTGTCTATCTACAAGATGGCGCCAGGACCACATAATAAGCCCTTGCTTAGAAGATTAAAATTGAGTGTTTTCTAACTACGGCTAATCAAATCATTATTAAACTGGTAAGTGATATTCTAAGTCGATCTCTGTCTTTTGTAAAGATTGCAACTATGCAGTTTATTTATAAGGACAGTGCCTTTTTTAATATAGTTACTTTCCTATCCCAGTTCTCAAGAGTGTTATTCAGAGACCTCACCCCCGAATACACCCTCCTTATCGCAAACACAACAGGAGTCTGGTAGTGATTGCGCTATTTTTTTCTGGGATAATTCTTGTGAGATCACGATTGCAACAGAGAAATACTGTAGACAGTTTACAGTATTTCTCTGTTGCAATCGTGATCTCACAAGAATAGACTGTAAAGAGATACCTCTGAAGACAGAGGGCATTTCATGTCAAGTTTAGCCTTATAATCTTAAAATGTCAGCAAAATCAGCTGTTTTGTCATCACTTTACACATTACGCTTGAGAATCATTCAAACACAAGCTCTAAAGTGACGTTGGTGAATTAGTAATGGCTTCTGCAGTTTTGACGTCAGCAGACCTTAACCTTAATAACAGTGATTAACCTTAATCATTCAAATTCCTTTATAAATGCAGACACATTATTTAAACTTTCTTTAGAGGTTATTCCTAATCTGGGATTTAATGATCGTGTCTTAAATGTAATAACTGTTTCTTCAGTATTAAAGTGTAGGATTACAGTTCACTGCTGGAAACCCTGCTGCCAGTAATTTACCATTAATTTACAAGATACATTTTTTACAGTGTAATCTTATACAGTATAGGGACTCTATGGCTTCTATGGTGTATTAAATAAATTGTGTTTTTCCTAATAAAGGGACATGAGAAGAACTTTAAAAGCAAAGTAACTTTATTTATTTGAATACAATAAGTACAGTAGGTTTTATTTTACTGTAACAACAACTGTCTCTTTAAATAGTATTTAAGAAATATTTACAAAACAAAAATAGTCCTCACTTTAGATTAGGTTACAAAACTGGATAAAGTTGAGTTAATAAAGCATTTATTAACATACAAGATAACTATTACTACATGCCTGAATAATAAGATATATATATATTAAATGTATATTAATGCTGAGTCAATGCTTAACAAATGATTAATTCTCTATTTGCTAATGTTTAACAAATTACTGATAGTGTGCAGTTATTGTAGAGTTGCAAACTGTAGGGAAAGACTGAAGTTTCTCCTGCAGTTTAATCCTCTGGTGTGTTTGTCTCTTCAGTATGAGATCATTTGTGTGCAGCTCTTTGTCTCTGAAGAGTGACTGGTCAAAACATGATCCACCATACTTCAGTGAGGAATCACCATCATCTGCCAAAAGGTATTTTGTGTTTTGCATTGTTGCTCACACATGAACTGCAAATATTTCAATAATCATCGGAAGATATTATTTAAAAAAAAAATCATATTTGTATACACTTTGTATTAAATGCTGACACATTATTTAAAGATTGAATGATCAGTAATTAAACAAATGCCAATAAGCAATAGGATAAATACAATAAAACAGGTCTTTAAAGGCACAATGTGTAAGAATGTTCAAATTAAGTTTTAACTTAAATGTGTTTTTCACAAGCGATGTTTCCATCCACATATTTTCATGCACATTTTGGAATATTGCATGTTTAATGGTAACATCAAGATGTGAATACATTTTGAAAGTGTACATAAAAAATGTATGCACACAACTGGCTTTACTTTTTATCCGATAAGAAGTTGCTTAAGTAAGGGGTTTTATGTAATATTTTGAATCATCCAAATAGAGGTGGGCAAAAATATCATGTTTTTTCCAGGAAAATCAGGATTCATAATTTTATCACAATTCTTTCATGTGTTGTTTTTTTTCTTTTTCACAGTGGGTGTATTTGGCAGGAGCATTTAAGAAATTGAATGAACAAACATAAAAAATAAATGTTTTGTTGTTTTTGTTGTTTACAATGTAGTGTATGCTTGCAGATATTTAAGAAAGATGCCAAGTGAACATAATTGTTTATCAAAACCAATTATGAAAACGATGCTGAAGTCAGGTATTCTGCTTTGAAAATGGGCTTTCCATGACAAAACGTCTGTCTTTGTTTTGGTTTCTGTAACTCCACCCAATGCCAGTTATATTTCAGCACCCCAGGGGCCCGTTTCAAAAAGGAGGTTAAGTGAAAACTCAGAGTATTTTAACCCTGAAATGAGAGAAACTCTGGGTTTTCTGTTTCAAAATGGCAGGTTTGTTAAACTAGAGAAAGCAGGGTAAGTCAAGCCTATTTCTGAAAGAGAGGTAGCTTTAACTCAGAGTCAGTTATTGTGGTAACCTGGACAGGAGCAGGTTTTATTCTCTAAACTCTGAGTTTCTGTCGGTCTCTCCCCCTTTTCAAAGACAAAGCGGTTTTTCTAGCTTTATCCTTACTTTTCCACTCACCTATTTAATGCTCATTTTAGAGATGCGCATAAAAATGATTGATGGAAACGTCATGATGCACATAACTTTTTTAAATGCACATAAAAACATATGCGCATAACGGAGTAGGATAAACTTTTATTCAATAGAAAAGATGCGCATAAACTATGATGTAAACACTTTTACTGAACAAGTTACAGTATGTGCATAAAAAAAAGGTTTGTTATAAGAGATCATATGATGATGAAAATGTGTGTGAATGGACAAACCAGCAGGCTGAGCACACAGTAACACATCTTAAATGTTGTTTTGGTCGTTCTAAAACACCTTAACCATTTTAATATTAATGTTATTACATTATTAATGACCTCCAGAGTGTCTGGAGCGTGTCAAGAGCGTCTGTTCTCCGCGCCTCATGGCTTCAAACGTCCCGACGCGTTCACTGTGTGCAGGCATTGTCTTCTGAGGCGCAAGTACTTTTATTAAATAAAGAAAAGATTGACGCAGCTTCTTCTACTGCAGTAAATTCTGTTTTCACTGTTGACATTTGGTGCCCGTTTAATCAGGAAGTCTTGATTTTGTTCTCTTTGACTCGTTGGATGGAAACGCCTAACCTTATTCGCACATCTGCGTTAATCCAATTTTGCACATAAATTGATATTTTTGAGTGGAAACATAGCTATTGAATACATTCCAGTCACACAAAGAACAAAGTCACGTATGAGAATGGCTTGTCCTTTTTTAATGAATAATTAGCTTAAATTCACAGACCTTCGACATGTACTGTAACTATTAATGGGATTATTATTCTTTCTAAAAACTATTTTTTAGTTCTGCTTCCATTCTAAATGTCATATCAACCTCTATCACTTGATCAATGAAAAAGGCAAACACACACACGAGCGCACTTTTAAATCTATTAAAACTGATCAGCGTGTGTAAAAGTGGGAACGTGTGTAAAAACGTTAGAAACGTCAGACATAACATTACTGTCACGGATTGGCCAGGCTCTTCCACCAATTCCACACAGCGCCCATCATCACCGGAGTTCTAATCATGCACAGCTGCACCCAATCACTCAAACACACTATATAAGCACACACCTCACTTCAGTCATTGTCCGGTCTCGTTTCTACGAAGCGGACTCATAGAGAGTACCCTCCTGGTATTCACTATCCTCTTACTCAGCATTTGATACTTACCTGTTCTCTGTTTACTTCCAGTTTGTCCAGCGTTCCCCGTGTCCTGTCAGAGTTGAGTGTTTCGTCAGTCTGTCTTCCCCACAATCCATCTGGTGTGTGCATTCGGTCTTCCTCAGTGTCTGTCATCCGTCCTGCTTCAGAGGAGGAATATACTATCAACCAGAACTTCATTCACTTTCCCATTGTCCTCCTGCTGTTGCTCCGCTGTTAAAATAAATACAGTTTAATATTTACTCACCCTGTTTGTCCGTCTGCTTCCCTAACAGAAGACCGGACCCTACAGTTTACAGCATGAGCACTCCCGATCCCATTCAGGAGTTGGTGGACTCGCTGAAGAGAGTCCTTCTACCATCTGCACCACTTCCCGAAGCACCACCAGCACCGAGCACTTCTTCGCCATCCACCCACTCATCCAGTCCCATGGCTCGACCAGCGCCCTACTCTGGCGGCGCGGAGGAGTGCAATGGATTCCTTTTACAATGTTCTCTTGTATTCACTATGCAACCTGATTTATATCCCACAGATTGGTCGAAGATTGCTTTCATTATCTCCCTTCTCTCTGGATCCGCTCTCCGGTGGGCTGAGACCATCTGGCAGCAAGCTGGACCGGTAACGAATTCCATTCATACATTCACGAAGTATTTTAAAGAGGTCTTTGGTCGTGAGGATGGAGAAGTGGCAGCTGGAGAGCAATTATACCACCTAAAACAAGGAGCCATGTCCACACAGGACTATGCCCTCCGATTTCGTACTCTGGCTGCTGCTAGCGGATGGAATGAGCGATCTCTCCTTACTACTTACCGGTTCGGATTGGCACCCCACCTTCGAATACAGTTAGCAGCCTTAGACGATACTATGGGTTTGGAAAAATTTATCCAACGTTCTCTTCGATGTTCTGATCGTTTGAAAATCTATCAACATGATCCTGAACCAGTTCCTCAAGCACTCCTCCGTCCGTCAGAGCCCGTGGCCCCTCCCGAACCAGAACCCATGATTATTGAATCTGGTAGACTCACAACCACTGAGCGACAGAGGAGGCTGAACCGGGGTCTGTGTATGTACTGTGGTGCCGAAGGACATGCCAGACTGAACTGTCCCATCCGTCCCATTCGCTCCTTGGTGAGTGTGTTCAGTTCTACCATTGAGAAAATGCACCCCCTCACCACCAATGTTCAGTTAACTACCCACTCTCTCTCTGTTGCAGCTACGGCCCTTATCGACTCCGGTTCAGCTGGAAACTTCATCTCGTACGCCCTCTGTCGCCACCTCCAGCTCCGCACCGAAGCCTCGAAGCACATCTACCAGATTCAACCCATAACCAACGATATCACTTCCCAGGCACGTATACATCGTAAATGTGAATCCATCAATCTCCAAGTTGGATAGCTTCACAAGGAGGAGATTCAATTCCTGGTTCTGAAGGGTGCCACCATGGACATCATCCTAGGGCGCCCGTGGCTGGTGAAGCACGATCCCATCCTCTCTTGGGGTACAGGAGAAATAAAGAAATGGGGTAAAGAATGTATGTCAAGCTGTTTTCCCGATCTACCTTTACAACCTCAACGACCCCTTCCTGTCTACGTCACCTCTGTCGAAAGTCCAGTCAAGAAACGATCCATCCAGATCCCGAAGATCTACTCCTCATACGAGGACGTATTTTGCCCCAAGAGAGCTTCCCAGCTACCTCCACATCGGCCATGGGACTGCGCCATAGACCTGATTCCTGATGCTCCAATGCCCAGAGGTAGGATCTATCCGTTGTCCCTTCCGGAGACTAAGGCCATGGAGGAGTACATTCAGGAGGCTCTGAGTCAGGGGTATATCCGCCCTTCCACCTCACCTGCGGCATCAAGTTTTTTCTTTGTGGCTAAGAAGGATGGAGGTTTGCGGCCATGCATCGATTACCGGACGCTCAACCAAGGAACAGTCAAATTCAGGTACCCACTTCCTCTCGTCCCTGCGGCCCTGGAACAACTCCAATCGGCCCGGATATTCACCAAGTTGGACCTCCGCAGCGCATACAACCTGGTACGAATACACGAGGGGGACGAATGGAAGACGGGGTTTGTGACCCCTACTGGGCACTACGAGTATCTGGTCATGCCCTATGGCCTGGTCAACGCCCCCTCCGTATTCCAAAATTTCATCCATGAAGTCCTCCGGGAGTTCCTCCATCTCTTCGTCATTGTCTACATAGATGATATCCTGATTTACTCCCGGAGTGAGGCCGAACATCGCCACCACGTTGCGGAGGTCCTGCAAACCCTCCGGAAACACAAATTATATCTCAAAGCTGAAAAATGCTCATTCCACTTACCATCTGTGCAGTTTCTGGGATACATAATAGATCAAGAAGGGGTTCGTATGGACGAGAGGAAGGTCACTTCAGTTATCTCCTGGCCAGAACCCAAGACCATAAAAGAACTTCAACGATTCCTAGGGTTTGCACATTTCTATCGACGTTTCATTCAGAACTACAGTATCATTACCGCTCCTCTCACCAACCTCCTCAAAGCTAAACCCAAGAAATTATCCTGGCCTCCTGAAGCCGCCGCAGCCTTCCAAAGTCTCAAAGATTCCTTCACTCAAGCTCCACTCCTGACTCACCCAGATCCTGACCTGCCTTTCGTGGTTGAAGTGGATGCATCAACCACTGGAGTGGGAGCCATCCTTTCACAGTCCCACGGTACTCCCAAGTTACTCCATCCATGTGCCTATTTCTCCCGGAAGCTTAACCCGGCGGAAAGGAATTATGACATCGGGAACCGAGAACTTCTCGCCATCAAGCTCGCCTTGGAGGAGTGGCGACACTGGTTGGAGGGGGCCAAACATCCCTTCCAGGTGATCACAGACCATAAAAACCTACAATATCTCAAAGATGCTAAAAGACTCTGTCCTCGTCAGGCCCGTTGGTCATTGTTCTTTTCCAGATTTCATTTTTCAATATCCTATCGACCAGGATCAAAAAATATCAGAGCAGACGCACTTTCCAGAATTCATGATCAGCAAGAAACCACTGAAATCCCGGCCAAGATCCTTCCAGAACACATTGATATCTGCCCCATCCAATGGTCTGCTCCTCCAGCCATCGCCACTCCTGACCCCATACCTCCGCCGGGCTGTCCCCCTAATCGGCGATTTGTCCCTGAAAATCAACGGGTAGATCTCATCCATTCTAGTCAAGCATCTCTGGGCACTGGACATCCCTGGGCCAACAATACCCTCTCGCTGCTATCCCAACGCTTTTGGTGGCCGGACATGGCTAGGGATGTGAGAAGGTATGTACAAGGCTGCAGAGAATGTGCCATATCGAAGAGTCCTCGACATCTACCTGCAGGAAAACTCCATCCCTTGCCCATCCCGAACCGTCCCTGGTCACACCTAGGAGTAGATTTTATGACGGACCTTCCTTCCTCCGATGGTAATACCTGCATCCTGGTCATAGTAGATCGATTCTCAAAATTCTGTCGTCTGATTCCCCTGAAAGGTCTTCCCACGGCCCTAGAAACAGCAGAAAATCTTTTTAACCATGTCTTTCGATGTTTTGGACTCCCAGAAGATATAGTCTCGGACCGAGGTCCCCAATTTATTTCCAGACTATGGAAAGCATTCTTCAAACTCCTAGGTGTGACTGTCAGCCTCTCGTCTGGATATCATCCTCAAACCAACGGCCAGACGGAGAGGAAGATCCAGGAAGTGGGACGGTTCCTCAGGACCTTCTGTCACGGTCACCAGAATTCCTGGAACCAGTTTCTGGGCTGGGCAGAATACGCCCAGAATTCATTGCGACAACCCACCACAGGACTAACGCCATTCCAGTGTATCCTGGGATTTCAACCTCCACTCTTTCCCTGGGATGGCGAACCCTCAGATGTACCAGCAGTGGATCACTGGTTTCGGGAAAGCGAGAGGGTCTGGGACGAGTCACATCACCACCTTCAGAGGGCAGTTCGTAGAGCTAAGGAAGTGTCAGACAGGAGGAGGATTACAGGGCCTGTCTATAATCCCGGGCAGAAGGTTTGGCTCTCCACCAGGGACATCCGCTTACGACTGCCCTCCAAAAAACTTAGTCCCAGATTTGTTGGTCCCTTCACCATCCTGGAACAGGTCAACCCCGTCACCTACAAGCTACAACTACCACCTCAGTACAGAATCCATCCCACATTCCACGTATCACTACTTAAACCCTATCACAACCCTCTGATTCCCTACACAGAGCCTGGCCACGAAGAGGAACCCCCTCCCCCACTGATGTTGGAAGAGGGTTCTGTCTACACAGTCAAGGACATTCTACGGTCCCGGCGTCGTGGTGGTCAACTAGAATACCTCGTTGACTGGGAGGGATATGGACCAGAGGAGAGGTCGTGGGTCCCCAGATCCGACATCTTAGATCCCGCACTTATGGAGGAGTTCCACTCCAATCACCCCGAGTTCCCAGCACCTCGCGGACGAGGTAGACCACCATGGCGCCGGAGGTTTAGGCCCTCAGGAGCGGGCCCTGGGGAGGGGGGTAATGTCACGGATTGGCCAGGCTCTTCCACCAATTCCACACAGCGCCCATCATCACCGGAGTTCTAATCATGCACAGCTGCACCCAATCACTCAAACACACTATATAAGCACACACCTCACTTCAGTCATTGTCCGGTCTCGTTTCTACGAAGCGGACTCATAGAGAGTACCCTCCTGGTATTCACTATCCTCTTACTCAGCATTTGATACTTACCTGTTCTCTGTTTACTTCCAGTTTGTCCAGCGTTCCCCGTGTCCTGTCAGAGTTGAGTGTTTCGTCAGTCTGTCTTCCCCACAATCCATCTGGTGTGTGCATTCGGTCTTCCTCAGTGTCTGTCATCCGTCCTGCTTCAGAGGAGGAATATACTATCAACCAGAACTTCATTCACTTTCCCATTGTCCTCCTGCTGTTGCTCCGCTGTTAAAATAAATACAGTTTAATATTTACTCACCCTGTTTGTCCGTCTGCTTCCCTAACAATTACTTATTTTATTATACTTAAATATTTAAATAATTTAAATGTAAAATTACACATTAACTTGAGCAGCTGTTTTCCCACACTAACTGTCTCTGTTTCACTGATGCAGTGGTCTTGATTTTTAAAATATATGCTCATATTTGCTATAACTTTGCATGAGCACATCAAGTTCAGCTGGAGAAAGAAATGCTGATCTCTTTTATTTAAGATGTTGCCATAGTCACTCGTACTATCTGCACTCCATTGATAATGCCTTTTTATAGTTGCAGTGTCCACGCTTAACTCTGAGTTGGTCTACTTAAAGTTGATTGACCCAACTCAGATCAGCTATTCTGAAATCTCTGAGTTTTTAATCTCTCGGTAAATAAACTCAGAGTTCAAGTTTAAACTCAGAGTTGGTTGAACCTCCTTACTGAAACAGGCCCCAGGTTGCCTTAAAAGAAATTAACTTAATTAATTTCAGTCATGGATCACATAATGTAAATAGTACAGAATAAACATTAACTGAGCAGCTCAGGTTTGTGTTGTCAATCTGACAAAATCCTTATGCGTCGAGGTCGGTGGCTTCAGGTGAAATATTTTTTCCAACAATTTTCCAACAAGTTTCTCCTGCAGTTTATTCCTCTGGTGTGTTTGTGTCTTAGTGTGAGATCAGGATCATGTGTGTCCAGCTCTGTGTCTCTAAAGAGTGACTGGTCTAAAGAGGGTCAGCCACCAAACTTCAGTGAGCAAACACCGCCTTCTGCTAAAAGGTATTTTGTGTTTTACATTATTGACATGGACACACATGGATTGTTTCAAATATATTATGTAAACCAACAATTCAGTAAACAGAGCCATTTTTGGATTAATCAGTTGCTTGAATTCATTAAACCACTCAATGACTTTGGTGACGCATTAAGACATTTACAGACACCTAGTGGCAGTTTTAGTTTCTAATTCAGAGCATCTTTTAGTAAATAATCTTGTCATTTTCCATGTCAATATAAAAAAATAGACAGTGGTTAGCACTGTCACATCAAAGCAAGAAGGTCGCTGGTTCAAGTCCCGGCTGGGCCAGTTGGCATTTCTGTGTGAAGTTTGCATGCTTTCCCCATGTTGGTGTGGATTTTCTCTGAGTGCTCTAGTTTCCCCCCTGAGTACAAACCATAGACTGTATAATATAAGGACGTAGTATCCGTTACGTCACCCATAGGTTTCTGAACACTGCAAAAGAAGCTACAAGTAGGCGCGGCCAACCATCGCCATTTTGTTCGCGCGTCATCGCACCCAAGGCGGGATACCAAACAAGGGCAAAGAGGCGGAGAGTGAGCGGAGCTACAGACACCTGCTGGCATTTTGCTTAGACCTGGCTTAGACAGACTTTGTGAAAAAGCTTAATACTTTATTACCTGTGACTCGTTTGTGTTCTGACCACATGAGCTTGGCTGTACACTATAGCAATAAAGGGTTTAGTCTTTTAAAAACACAGTAGTAATACAGTAAGCCACTAAGCATTCTTCTTATGATGTTTTTCTACAGGAGGAAAACGTGAATTACTTGCAAACACTTCAAATATAGTGTGTGTTGGTAAATGCAAGTATATTGATGAAATCCAGCATAACACTGTAGGACAACGCTTCAGATGACTGATCTAAAGCCTACAGCTAATTAATCTGTCACATTCTGGAGTGCTTTACGGGTCTAAATACAAATATAAATGATCTTAAATAAAACAAATACATTTATAGAGATGGTATATAAGTATACTTTACTCACATGGGAAACGGAGGCCACGTGAATGGTTCGTGCGCACAATTAAGTGCACACAGCATGCCATATCATGTGATAATTGTAAGAAATAAGTCCAAAAGGCAGCTGACTGTGTAAAGCCACGTAAAACAAAACAAAAATACGATGAATATGCCGAGATCAGTGGCTAATCTGCCGGATTCAGCTGAGGTGAAGTGACGGCTACCAGCGAGACCTAGCTGTCACTCAAGTGGCCATATTGCAGTTTCAGTTACTTCCGTATTGGCTTCCCGAGGGAGAGCGGGACCTTGCCGCTTGGTACAAACACGCGCTATAGGTGAAATGGACTAACTAAATTGGCCGTAGTGTATGAGTACATGAATGTGAGAGTGTGTGGCTGTTTCCCAATACTGGGTTGCAGCTGGAAGGGCATCTGCTAAGTAAAACATATGCCGTAATAGTTTGTGATTCATTCCGCTGTGGTGACCCCTGATAAAAAGGTAAGCAGAAGGAAAATGAATGGATGTCAATTGAAATTCTGTCATCATTTACTCACCTTCATGCCATTTCAAACATGGATGAATTTCTAGCATTTGTGTAACATAAAATATGTTTTGATGATGTTTATAACAAAACTTTTTTGTAAATGTATCTAAATACAGATGAAACATTTGAAAAAAAATCATAGCTATCACAGCCTAAGTTTGTAAAATAATATTTAGTAAATCAAACATTTATTTCTAAAGTAATTCTGTCTAAAGCTACTTTTTGAAAAGTCTTTTAGGCTACGTTATCTGCTCTTATAAATGTGGCCAATATCAGATTTGCAGTGTGAACAGATCACGGTCCTAAACTGACCCGCATGCGCAAAGGTACAGTTACGGACAGCACAAAATGTCTAATTATGCACACAGTGTATGCTGCATGAGTAAGCACATTGTCAGATCATGCTTATATGATTATTACCGTTTTCACAGACAACCGTGGTGTATTTTATGAACTGTAAAAGGGTTGTTCTGCTACTACTAATGTGTATTTCGGCATTTGAGACTTAAAATAACTCTCCTGTCATAGAAAACTCTGATCATTTGTGATTTATGACAACTGCGGTGTGCGTCTCTGACCACCGGTGTAGTGAACTCATAAAGGGTTAATGAGCAACCGCAGACTGAACTGTGAAGGCGGAGTTAGTTTATCTCCGTTTGCAGAGTTATTTAATTTTACTTCATTATAAACAGCAGACACGTGCAGAAGGGGGGTTTGGGATCGAGCACTGCCCATTTTTCTCGGAGAGAAAGTTCTCCCTCCTTTGAACATGGATCCCCTATCCGAAACACCCACTATGTTCTTCGGCTTCGCGATCAACCCGTGCCCCAATCGTTAATGTAATAGTTTAATATACATTACAGTTAAAAAGTTAACAAGCACCAGTTTTGCCTTCAAAATCTTTTTCAACTTGAACAACCAACTCTCTGTGGTAAAGTAATCACCCTGTGTGCCATTCTACTATGCTGCTGAGGAGTAGAGGATGTTTGCAGCACAGAATGATGACGCATGTTGTTCGAAGATTATGTAAAAGTCACATGAAATCCGACATAACCATTCACACTGCGGTCGCATTGCAAAATATCAGATCTATGTATGATTTAAGACTATAAAAGTGGCACAAATCTGACCTGAAAAGATCTGATTACATGCGGTTTGGGCTGTTCACACTATCATTACCTGAATCACATGAGGCGGAATAAATCAGATTTGGGCCACATTTGCCTGCAGTGTGAACGTAGCCTAAAATGCTTAACACTAGTGCAGTAACAAATCATAAATTTAATGGTTCGGATCACATAATGGTTTTGAAGTCATGAATCAGACCATTTTTCTGATCAGCAAAAGGGGAAGGAAACAAATGTAATTTACTTTCCATTTATTACAAAAACAGTAATGCAAGAAACCTTTGGTTTTAACAAACATAACTTAAAACCTGTAATTTTAATACGAATAAAATAAAAAAATAACCATCTGATTAAAAATGAATTGTTAAATATTCAATACTCCAACAATTCTTCGCTGCTGTTGCTAATACTGCTAAATGTATAAATATAACATTATAATACAACACATTATATTTATTTTTTGTCTCATTTTCAATTAACCATTATTACCAGATGTATCATTTTTGAATAATTGTTTAGTGGCATTGTTACTGATTCAAGAAAAAGGAGCCAAATGCAGAATGAGTGCAGGAGGTGTATTGCCAAAAGTGATGGTGAAAAAGGGGTTTAGGTGAAGAACAGTTCAAAGGGTGATGAATGGGGTAGTGCTGGGGAGTCCCAGAGGAAGCAGACGGATGAATGGGGTAGTACTGGAGAGTCCCGGATAGTGCAGTCGGACGCCACAGAATGCCAGAAGACTAGGAGACTAAGCATAGATGGTCAGGCCAGGCAGGAGGTGGTGGAGGCCTTGGAAGAGGCACTGCAGAGCAGAGAAACTGAGAGTAGTCATCTGCCCAGCAGCAGCCTGATGGAGGACTCCAGCAGTCAGGCACTCACAGAGAACAGGGCTGGACAGGAACAAAAGGACAAGACATACAAAAAACACAAAGCAAGACAGGAGGAACTAAACTAAGAAACAAAATAATGAACTAAAATAACAAAACAAAGAAAATAGTAAATATTCATAAAATAAAAGCAACGAGAAATAAAGTTAGACTTTAATTTAGGTAAACAAAACCAATAGAAAGATTCTAAACACTGCTTAAAGCTACTACATTAAGCAAACAAGATAAAGAATATAATTGCTAAAACAAGGATACTTGAAAAGGAAAAACTGGATGGTGTGGATACTAGGGTTGGGCGATGTCGACCAATTTGGCATCGTACAATGTCTAAGGTAAAACAACGGATGATGGATGATGGCATTCTCGTCATAGGCTGTGAATTAATTATTTATGAATAATTAATTCATTCATACAGAATTAATTATTTGCAGCCTACTGTTTTAAATACCTGACCCGCATGGACTTTGTTTTACCCAAAACCAAATCATAAAAAATAAAGATAAGTTACACACAAATTATTTGTCAACAACTTTTTCCGTGGGACTCTGGCATGAATAGGCAGAGTGATCTGTGTCATTATAATGGCATCAACAAACTTGGTTGGTAAAAAAGGTGCACAACCAACAGGAACCAACCAACAGTATCTGAGGTTTTCGCTAAAATTACTAAGTACAAGCGTGAAAGTGAAAGATTAAAGCAGTGTACTGACATTGTGCCATGTTACCTGATGGATAAAAAAGACCAAAGAGTTGTTATATAGAGAAAAGATTAATTAAATATCATGTTTAACAACTGTAGCGAGACGCGGTACATCCTGTCAGTACATAAACTGTCTGACATGCACTGCTCTCTGGGGATTTGTGCTCAAAGCTCCCGCTGACTACCTGGAGCTCAGCCTCAGATGTGCGCATATAGAGCGCATAACAGAGTGTGTGGTGTGTGTCTGGTCGCATTTTCAGTGATATAGTTTGGACGGAGGGATGTTTAAAAATGCTAGATGAAACCCCAGTGTGGACGTGGATCGTTTTTGTTCTAAAATACCATTTTAAAACTAAGCTGTATTAGTGTAAACGGGGTCTAAGTGTGTGTTTTTCATGAGCGGGTTGCTGCTGCGATGGTGCGGGGTGAAGGATTGCGATGCTGACTCAGCATCGTGATGTCTATTGGCCACCGACAATGGACGATGACATCATCTATCGACCCAACCCTAGTGGATATTGAAAACTGCAAGACAAAACACTTACACATACAAAGATAGGACGAAGCACAGAGATTATACAGCACAAACTCAAAAACAGCAGATCAAATGTAGATATAAAAGCAGCAATACGAAAGATTATATGCAAATCATCATTTATAATTTATGTTGCTTGGGTTTACGAATCACAATCTTTTAATGATTATTTGTGCAGTTTTACACCAAATGCATTCATGCAGGCAAATCAAGATGTGTGAGAAAACACCTTTAATAACCTAAGAAAGCATTTAGTTGCCCCACAACTTTTTCCATCATCATTTTAGTTTACAGGGAAGCCGTAATGTTTTCACATCTGATTTGAATCACGTGGGAGGCAATCTCTCTGCTATCGTTACAAATATTGGATTAATATACGAGTAAAAAAAAAGTTATTAATCTGATGGACACATGCATTTAGAACCGTGGGTCGTAATTTGTACGGATCAGGGATCAATCGTCATTCATTTCATCCCTACTTAACAGTATAATGGCTTGGTGTGATTTCTGATTTTAATATGTGACAGAGCAGTGGCCTGATCACACAAGTGACAAATCTGTCCACTGTACCGACTGTCTCCTGTCACTACAGAACCTTTATTACTTACAGTGTTTGCAAGATGTATCTGTATTTGTTTGCCTTAAAATATACTGTATATATAATACAGTAGTTTTATTTGTTAACAGTGTTGAAAATGAGTTAGCAGATTCAGGAGACAAGACTCACAGGAGCCACAAGAATTTCACAGACAATCTCCTGTGGATCTTCCAGGTGGGAAAAACTCATTTTTTATTGATATTTAAAATTCATACTGTAACAGATTTTTTTTTTTTTTGAAAAGATCCTGCTGTTCCCCTTCGGATGGGGAACTCCAATGCTATGTGGAAACTTCCACTATGGGGATTTCGTCAGAATCCAATCATCTGAAAGAGTATAAAAACGGGCCAATGAAATGCCAATGAGTTGGCAGCGTCAGCGTGCACAGCTGGCGTCAATGACAATCAGTCATGCTATAAAGACGCAGCCAGTGCCATGCTCGACATCCTTTCGCTTTCAGAGCCTTTCACGAAGCTTCTGAGAGAGTCTTTGAGGGTATCTCCAACCTGTGTCTACAGAGAGAGATCGAGAAGCAGCTTCTCCCGGTCCAGAGCGCGTATACGCAGTGGCAGATGGTCGAGCTGGGTATTTCTCCCTTGCCTGGCGTCCTTTGGGTCCGGTCCTCCAAGAGCGGTTTGTATATAGGAAAAAAGAGCAACACGGTTCCTAAAAGAGCAACACGGTCGTGCAGCGCGTCTTTTTCAAGACGTCACTCCGACCGTGCGTTTCTGGATGCGGTGGTTTCCTATCCCCGGATGATGGGCACGAGCACAGCGTTTCATGTCTGGGGGTCCAGCATGTTAATGCGGTGCTCGCGGGCAGTGCATGCCATCACTGATGTCATGTCTGTTGCGCAGTTAAGATCGCGGCTCGCTCTTGCAAAAGAGCCACCCACCCCAGTTGTCCCCCGCACTGCGGTTGGCACTCGGGCAGATCTGAGGGTTTCAGTGAGAGTAAATCCGCCGCCCCCGGGCCGCGGACCTCTCGCTCCTCCACGCGCTCCATCCAAGCTTCAGGTGAAGAGAAGCGCTCCGTCCTTGGATGGTCGCTCTCTCACCTGATGACACCGGGGGTCAGATGTCCATCGCTGCATCGGAGGATGGGCTGTCATTGTCTGATGAGGATGCGAGCCCGCTCGCTCCCTCCCTCCGGGGTGGAGAGCGCGGCGTTAGCATCTAAAAAGCAGACGTGATGGCCGTGCTTTCTCGGGCTGCTTCGGCCGTGGGTCTGGTGATGGTTTATCCCCCAGCCCCGCGGCCGGACCGACTAGATGGGTGTATGTGGAGGATATAAGGAGGCAAGACCTTCAAAGCCTCACGCTGTCCTGAGGGCACTTTTTTCTGCCCGATCTGCGTGCGCTTCCATCCTCACCATCCTTGGAGGTTGGGCTGTCAAGGTCTGACGAGGATTCGAACCCGCTCGCTCCCTCCGGGACTTTGAGCGCGGCGTCGAATCCAGAAGCAGACTTTGCGGCTGTGCTTCCCCAGGCTGCTTCGGCAGTGGCTCTGGAGATGGTTTATCCCCCAGCCCCGCGGCCGGACCGATTAGAGGGGTGTGATGTGGAGGATGAAGGCGAGACCTTCTAAGCCTCCCCATCCCCTTCTTCCTGGATGGGCACAGTAGGCTCACGCAGTGTGCTGCGTGCGCCTTCCCCCTCACCATGCACGCTATGGCCACCTACCAGCGCTACCAAGCGCAGGCGCTGGCCCGGCTGCGCGAGGATGGTTCTGACCCAGGACTGAGCATGCGCTCCGCACCGCAACCGACTATGCTCTTACAAAAAAAAACAAAAAAAAGTCGGCTGTGTGTGCCCTGGGAAGGACGATGATCACATCCGTGATCCAGGAATGCCACCTTAGGCTAAACCTGGTGATGTGCGTGACGTTGACAAAGTTCGCTTTCTTAACTCACCCATATCCCAGGCTGGCCTGTTCGGCGACACTGGCGGTGAATTCGCCCAAGAATTCACGCCGGTGATAGAGCAGTCGGAGGCGATGGGCGAGGTCTCTATCGGCGGGATTGTATGACCGCTCCCCCCCGCCGAGCCATCCACATCCACTGCTTTTTCGCCGAGGACGCCCGCCCGCAGCTTTGCTTCGCCGCCCCCGCCTGCGCCTCCGGCCACGCGGCTGCGCCGAGCATCGCGCCGGCAACCAGCGTCCCCCGCCCAGGGCGCTGCTAAGTTCGGTAAAACGGACCAAGAAGCGTCCCTTAGGCGGGCCATCTGGGGAGGAGGGAATTTGCTCTTTCCCCGCTGGAGGGCGGGGCACATTATTTAAAGGCGTAAAAAAAAAAAAAAAAAGCCATCAAAACCCTCAGTGAAAGAGCACTTTTCCCCTCCTCCGGATGTGACAGCCCGAACACTGCCAGTCTGGGACGCTATGCCTTCCAGCTCGCAGGATCGGTGCATTTCGCCAATGGCTCATGGAGCACGAGAGAACGGTCTCCTTTCTCTCCACTCCCAGCCCCTCTCCTGGAGTTTTGAGTGCGAGACGAGAACACCTCCTCTCCTGCTCTCCTGTGGGACCCCAGCGCTCCCCGGATGAGCCCACTCACTCCACGCTGCCCCGCCGCTGGCACGTCAGCGATCGTGCGGGTGGGACCATTTGCGGGGGCTCTGCCTGCCTGGTTAGCGCGGGCCAGCCCATCGCAATGGCTCATCCATACGACCAGACTCGGCTATGCGATTCAGTTCGCGAAACGGCCTCCCAGGTTCACGGGCGACCAGGGTCAGTCCTGTGTCCGCCCCTGTCTTGCGAGAGGAGATGGCTGTCCTCCTGGCGAAGGATGCAATCGAGCCGGCCCTCCAGCCGAGATGGAGCGCGGGTTTTACAGCCCGCACTTCATCGTGCCCCCAAAAAAAAAAGAAAAAAGCGGTGGGCTATGGCCAATCCTATATCTGCACATTTTGAACCGCTGCCTTCACAGGCTGCGCTTCGGAATGCTTACGCAGATGCGCATCACGCGATTCGTTCGTCCTCAGGATTGGTTTGCAGCAATAGATCTGAAGGACGCGTATTTTCATATCTCCACACTTCCACGCCACCGGCAGTTTCTGCGGTTTGCGTTTGAAGGTCGAGCGTGGCAATACAAGGTCCTCCCCTTCGGGCTCTCTCTGTCTCCGCGAGTTTTCACCAAGCTCGCGGAGGGTGCCCTCGCGCCCCTTCGGCTCGCCGGCATCCGCACGCTCAATTATTTCGATGACTGGCTGATTTTTAGCCCACTCTCGGGAGCAATTGATTATGTACAGAGACAAGGTGCTCCGGCACCTCCGCCCGTTGGGGTTTCAGGTCAACCGAGAAAAGAGCAAGCTCGCCCCCGTGCAGAGCATCTCCTTTCTCGGGTTGGAGCTGGACTCGATCACTATGGAGGCACGCCTCTCACGAGAGCGCACCGAGGTAATGCTGAACTGTCTGAGAGAGTTCGACAGGAAAAAAAGTGGTCCCCCTGAAATTATTTCAGAGGCTCCTGGGGCATATGGCATCCGTAGCCGCGGCCACGCCGCTCGGATTGCTCCATATGAGACCACTACAGCATTGGCTTCACGATCGGGTCCCCAGACGCGCATGGCACGCGGGCCCACACCGAGTGACTGTCACTGCGCTGTGTCACCGCACCCGCACCCCCTGGAAAGGACCCCTCCTTCCTACGGGCCAGTGTGCCCCTAGGTCAGGCGTCCAGGCAGGCTGTCGTTTCGGCAGATGCCTCCAGTATGGGGTGGGGGGGCCGTGTGTAGCGGGCATGCTGCTGCGGACCTGTGGAGGGGAACCCAGCTGCATTGGCATATAGACTGCCTAGAGCTGTTGGCAGTGTTTCTCGCTCTGCGCCGATTTTTACCGGTGCTGAGGGGGCAACACGTGCTGGTCAGGACGGACAGCACGGCCGCGGTAGCGTATTCCATCCGGATGGGGGGTATACGCTCCCGCTGCATGTCTCAGCTCGCTCGCCGTCTGCTCCTCTGGAGTCATACGCAGCTGAAGTCGCTGCTTGCTATTCACACCCCGGATGGGCTCAACCATGCGACCAACAGGCTCTCACGGCAGCTCCTTCCCCGGGAGAATGGCGACTCCACCCCGAGTCATGCGTAAGTATGCACTCCCCCCAGTGAGCCTACTCGCGCAGTTTCTGTGCAAGGTCAGGGAGGACGAGGGGCAGGTCTTGCTAGTTGCGCCCCTGGCCCAACCGGACCTGGATATCAGAACTCTCCCTCCTCGCGACGCCCCCCCTGGCGAGTCCCTTTGAGAGAGGACCTACTCTCTCAGGGACAGGGCACCATCTGGCACCCTCGCTTAGTTCTGTGGAACCTCCACGTGGGGTCCATAAGACGCGACGAGGAAGACTTAGGTAACCTACCGGTGGCGGTGGTTAATACCATCACTCAGGCTAGTGCACCCTCTACGAGGCATGCCTACGCCCTGGAGTGGAGTCTATTCACTGAGTGGTGCGCTTCTCACCGAGAAGACCCCCGATCTTGCCAGATCAGTGTTGTGCTTTCTTTCCTTCAGGACAGGTGGAGCGAAGGCTGTCGCGCTCCACACTGAGGGTTTACGTGGCCACCATCTCTGCTCATCATGATGCGTGGATGGCGGCACCGTGGGGAGGCATAACCTCATCATCCAGTTCCTCAGAGGTGTGAGGCGGATGTTTTCCCCCGCCCCCCTCTCATACCCTCTTGAGATCTCCCGGTAGTGCTACGAGCCTACATGGGGATCCCTTCGAACCACTCGACTCAGTATCCTTGAGATTTCTGTCCTTGAAGACAGCTCTGCTGGTCGTGTTGGCATCGGTTAAGAGGGTTAGGTACCTGGAGGCATTTTCGGTCAGTGACTCGTGCCTAGAATTCGGGCCGGCCTACTCTCACGTTGTCCTGAGACCCCGGCCCGGCTATGTGCCCAAGGTTCCTACCACGTCGTTTTAACAATCAGGTAGTGAGCCTGCAAGCGCTGCCCACGGAGGAGGCAGACCCAGCCCTTTCATTGTTGTGTCCTGTTCGCGCTTTGCGAATATATGGGGACCACACTCAGAGCCTTAGATCCTCTGACCAGCTCTTTGTCCATTACAGTGGTCGGCAGATGGGAAGTGCCGTATCTAAACAGAGGTTGGCCCACTGGATAGTGGATGCCATCTCCCTCGCCTTTGGGCCAGGGTGAGCCGTGTCCCCCGGGGGTGAGAGCGCACTCCACTATGGAGCATCGCATCCTCCTGGGCGTTAGCACGCGGCGCCTCTCTGACAGACATTTGTAGAGCTACGGGTTGGGTGACACCCAATACATTTGCAAGGTTACAATCTGCGAGTGGAGCCGGTTTCCTCAAGGGTATTAGGCAACCCTTGGTGATTGAGGAAACGATTCGGTTGAGGTGTCGAAACACGCTTGCTGCGCCACTCTCCCTAACCCGGAGATACGTGCGCTTTTTCAGCTTTGTCAGTTTAGTTCCCCATTTCTTTGGCGAACCCTGCAGAGTTCCTCCGAGGCCCCCAGCACCTGACTCAGCGGAGGAGTCAGGTGTTGGCCCGTTACGTTGTCGGCATGCCCGCTGGTCAGCCCGCGTTCTGGGTATAGGTGCCTGCTATGTGTGATCCCCGCTGGCGATCCCATACGTTCACTCAGCCACGGTATAGTCCCCCCTTCTAGGGCAGGCTCGTGTCTTCCCTCCCCGCTAACCATCCTTATGCTAGGACCCCCCCATCTCTGGGCTGGTCCATAGATTGTCACCAGGTCTCCCCTCTGGGTAGCAGGTGAGCTCCGCAGCGTCCTCCCTATCGGGACTGAACGCTTTCCCAACGTACTGTCGTATCAAAACCTTTTTACTGGGTTATTGCGACTCCCCGAAAAATATAACCGTTTCTGAACAGGTAAGTGAGGGCCAGGGGACACGTTGGAAGACTGTGTCTCGGGGCGTTGTAGGTGCGCTCGCTCTACTGCGTGGCACACCCTTCGCCAGGGGCGCAGTAAGGTTCTTTCGTTGTGGCGTTTTCCATAGATTTCCCCATAGTGGAAGTTTCCACATAGCATTGGAGTTCCCCATCCGAAGGGGAACGCTACGGTTACTAAAGTAACCCTTCGTTCCCCGAGGGGGGGAACGGAAATGCTATGTTCCTTCGCCACAACGATTGTCCCTTAGCTGTTGAGCGTGAAAGTCTCTTCAGCTAGAAAAGGATGTCGAGCATGGCACTGGCTGCGTCTTTATAGCATGACTGATTGTCATTAACGCCAGCTGTGCACGCTGACGCTGCCAACTCATTGGCATTTCATTGGCCCGTTTTTATACTCTTTCAGATGATTGGATTCTGACGAAATCCCCATAGTGGAAGTTTCCACATAGCATTTCCGTTCCCCCCCTCGGGGAACGAAGGGTTACTTTAGTAACCGTAGCGTTATTTCTCATTCACTTTTAAGAATTAAAATGTATTTGTTTAGTAAGAAATAATTGACTCCAGTTTGTTGAAATATTAGAAAATAATGCAAGATGCAAAAAACTTAGTCACTGTTACACATTTGGTGTGCATAATTTATGATAATTAAACAGACCAGAGTCAGATATTCTGCATATCCACTAAATCTTAATTTTGTTTAATAGATGTCCAACCAATGATGGTCTGACTAAAACAAGGCTAAATTTTGGCTGTCAGTGAAAATCTAGTAGACATCTAACAATAGTTCAAAACTAGATTAGTCATCAATACACAGATTAGACAGACTTCACACGTGTAGTCATTCATTCCTGTGTATTTGATCTAGTCTATCACATCTATTAGATTTGATTTAAATATAAATATCTGTAAAAATTTGTGAGGTTTTTGTCCTCAAACTGCTCCTGTGTGTAGAACTAGCCTTCTGTTGTGATGTGGATTTGACTGTTGTAGCTGTGAAATGACTGAAATCATTCAGAATAATGATATGAAGCTGTAATGCACTCATAACCTTTCTAAACTACTGCAGCTGTGTGTGTATCTGAAAATAACTGCACACCTTAGAATGTTCATCAGCCAAATAAAAAGCAAGCGCTTAAACATAATGTCATGTTTTTTTCAATTATTAAGTAGTTTGTGGATGTATAAGAATGTGAATACATTCTTGTTTCAATATGTTTTTCTTTTTGTCAATTGTAGAATCTTGAGAGCAAAATAATCATATTTCTGAAGAATGAACTGGAAAAGTTTAAGAAAATCTTACGAGCAGAAAACAGACAAGGCTTTGTAAAGGAGTTTAATGAGAACAGATGCAGTATCACAGAAGCAGCTCTTGATCTCACACTCTTCTTTCTGAGAGAGATGAAGCAAGATCAAGTTGCTGATACTCTCGAAGGTAAGAGATTCATGGTCATCTGTCAGACTGTAAATGACAAATATAGCTGGGAAGTCAAGACTAAAACTCTCTGTTTCTTTACTCCTGTGTTTAGATGAGCTGCTCTTCATCAATCATCTTAAATGTAGCCTGAAGAAGAAATATCAAAGTGTGTTTGAAGGAATTGCTCAGCAAGGAGACTCCACACTTCTGAATAACATCTACACAGATCTCTATATCACTCAGGGTGCGAGTCAACAGGTCAACACTGAACATGAGATCAGACAGATTGAAGCTGCTTCCAGACGTCATCAGTCACTAAAGATACAGGTTGAATGCAAACATTTGTTTGAAACATCTGAACAAGACAAGCAGATCAGAACTGTCCTGACAAAAGGAGTTGCTGGCATCGGGAAATCAATCTCTGTGCAAAAGTTTGTTCTGGATTGGGCTGAAGGAAGAGAAAATCAAGACATCAGATTCATATTTCCTCTTCCATTCAGAGAGATGAACTTAAAGGAGAAAGAAAGACAAAGTTTAAAAGACCTCATAACTCAGTTTTTCCCAGAGACTAAAGGACTGAACCTTACAAGAAGGACACGATTCAAAGTCCTGTTCATCCTTGATGGATTGGATGAATGTCGTCTTCCTCTGAACTTTGCTGGTAATGAGACGTGTCGTGATGTATCTTCAGCAGTTTCTCTGGATGTTCTCCTGACGAACCTTATCAAGGGAAATCTGCTTCCTTCTGCTCTCATCTGGATCGCCAGCAGACCAGCAGCTGCCAGTAAGATTCCTGCTGACTGTATCGACCGGCTGACAGAGATACGAGGATTCAATGATGCCCAAAAGGAGGAGTACTTCAGAAAGAGACTCACAGATCAGAATCAGGCCAGAGAAATCATTGATCACATTAAACATTCAAAGAGTCTCTTTATTATGTGCCACATCCCAGTCTTTTGCTGGATTTCAGCCACTGTTCTCCAGAACATTTTGAAGGAGAACAGAAATACTGAACTGAAACACAGGGCTAATGCCGAAACACTGCAGGAATCTCCCAAGACTCTGACACAGATGTACACACACTTTCTCCGCTTTCAGATCCAGCAGAGCAAAAGAAAGTATGATGGAGAAAACACACCAGATGTCTCCTGGGATCAAAACCTCATCCTTTCACTGGGGAAACTGGCCTTCCAGCAGCTGGAAAGAAACAATGTGATCTTCTATGAGAACGATCTGAAAGACTGTGGCATTGACATCTATAAGGCATCAGTGTACTCAGGCATGTGCACCCAGATCTTTAAGGAGGAGACGGGAATCATTCTTGGTACCATGTACTGCTTTCTTCACTTGAGCATTCAAGAGTTCATTGCAGCCCTTTACCAACATCTGTTTCTACACATTGACAAGGCACAAGCAGAAAAAAGCAGAAATGTGTCAATGATTGATTTGCTGAAGACTGCAGTGGACAAGGCTCTGGAAAGTGACAGTGGACATCTGGACCTTTACCTTCGCTTTCTTCTTGGTCTGTCACTCCAGTCCAATCGACAACTCTTACGAGGCCTGTTGACACAGCAGGATGACAAAGACCAGAGCAAAGAGGAAATAATTGCATACATCAAGCAGAAACTTGAAGAGAATCTGTCTTCAGAGAGATCCATCAATCTGTTCTTCTGTCTGAATGAACTGAATGATCAAACTCTGCTGAAAGAGATTCAGTCTCACCTCAGTAGAGGAAGTCTGTCATCTGCTAACCTTTCACCTGCCCAGTGGTCTGCTCTGGTCTTTGTGTTGTTGACCTCAGAGGAGGAGCTGGAGGAGTTTGAGCTTCAGAAATTCCAGAGATCAGACGAGTGTCTCATCAGACTATCAGCAGTCATCAAAACCTCCAAAAGAGCTCTGTAAGTTAAAGTCCTTCTTTCATCTAAGACAGGGGTGTCCAAACGTGGTCCTTGAAGACTGGTTTCCTGCATATTTTAGTTTCAACTCCAATTAAACACACCTGAACCAGTTAATCAAGCTCTTTCTAGGCATACTAGAAACTTCCAGGCAGGTGTGTTAAATAAAGTTGGAGCTAAACTGTGTAGGACACCTGCCCTCCAGGACCGAGTTTGGACACCCCTGGTCTAAGAAATAGATATTTGCTCATATTAAATAATACAATATAATGTTAATGAACATGCACAATATTGATATTATAAACACTTCAAAATACTGTGAACAATTGTTTATTATTTTATAATTTTGTGTTTTTTAGTAACATTCAGATTTATGTATTGGCAGTGCTTGTTTAAGGTAGTTTACTCAGCAGTGTAAATTTCAGGCATATAATCAGACGAGGCAAAAAATAAGGCAAAAAATAATTTGCTCTATGATGCGGGAAACGCCTCTTTGCGTTATGCTTTCTCTCATCGATAATGTGAAGTATTCCTTTCGGTTCACTGCTGTTCAAAAACAGTGACAGTAAACTGGTGCTCAGAGTGGCTGTAGCCCAATCAAAATATTGAATAGCCCTGTTTTAGTCACCCATAAGGGTGATCAGATGTCCCAATTTTCCCAGGACAGTCCTTTATTTTGGCACAACCACGAGAACCATCCAGTCAAAGGTAGGCTAACCAAACTCATCGTAGAACAGTAAAAATGATTCAAACAGTCTTCATTGAGACACTTTTACATGTAGTAACAGAAGCTGGGATAGGTGGAATAATGCAGAATGGACTCATAACTGAAGCTCTGTCTCGGCCGCGCAACAGTTGCAGCTAGACTCAAACCGATGTGCGCCTGCAGAATCCTTCCGTCACACAATATAACCGAGACAGCGTGCGAACAATCAAATAGCCTACATGAGCAGTTATCAAAATATCCATCATTGCGGAGTTTCTATCTCGGTTATGCTTTACAGCAAGTCAACTCAACCAAACTTTTTTTTTCTGAATGTTATCTTTGCCTCGTTTATCAAAACAACGATATGTAGCAATTAAATATTGGCTATGGCTTTTATTAGACAATATATCTGATGTTAAAATTTATATACATAAATAAATAAAATAAAGATGCTAGTCTTCTGTAACTCAGAAGACCACAATTAGCTATTTTGGGTATTAGAGGCATGGATATTAAAGATATTATATCATTAGGGATTAATGGTCTGCTAAAGTTCTAAAGAAACTTTTTAAAGAATAAGTCCTGTTTAAAGTATTTATTATAAAGCAGTAATTTAGGAAATATTGCAAATGCTGTTTTGTTTTGTTGATTTTTGCAGCCTGTTTGAACTTTAATGCTCATATTATGTCATTACTTAAGTTTGTATACTCGCAAGCTTATTTTAATAAAATCGAAAAAAATATATAATAATCAAATATAAATCAAATGGTGTTATTAGAAATGAGTTTGTTTAAAACTATTATGTTTAGAAATGTGTTGAAAAAAATCTTAAACAGAAATTGGGGAAAAAAGAAACTGGAGGATAATAATTCAGGGGAGCTCGTAATTTTGACTTCAGCTGTTTATATATATATATATATATATATATATACTTTTGTGAGGTAAAAAAATAAAAGGGATTTGCTACAGCCCCAGGGCCCAATGTGTTTTTAATCCGGCCCTGCATGCAATGCTAAAAAGAGTGTATCACTTTCACTTTCCTTCGACGTAGTCCCTGCTTTTTAATAGGGTTAATTAATAATAAAATATATTTTTATACATTTGTAATATCATCTAAACAATTTCTTGACAATTTAAGGTATTACATTTCAGGTGCTAAGCTGTAGCACTGAATTAATGAAGACATAACGACACATGACTTGCAGAGGATAATAACAATTGTGCGCCCTCTCTTTATTTATAATGTACATAGAGTGCACATGGTCGTGACATGCGAATGCAGAAAAAATGCACAGTCTCGCATGCATTTAGACTGATTTCATAATTCGGAAAATAGGGAAATAGCGAAATCCGTAAAGAATCACATTCTTGAAATTTACTCATTTACTTGCCCTCAAGCGATTATAAACCTTTCTGAAAGTTTCTTTCTCCTGTTGAACATAAAACAAGATATTTTGAAGAAAGCTGGAAACCTGTAACCATTGACTAGCATAACATTTGTTTTTCCTTCTATGGAGGTCAATGGTTAATGGTTTTCATTGCTCTTAAAAAATCTTCTTTTGTGTTCAACAGAATAAAGAAGATCATAAAGGTTTGGAACCACTTGAATGTGAGTAAATGTTTGGGTGAACTATCTCTTTAAAAACAGCAAATAAACTATTAAACTACATTATCTATGAGCCGTAGCTGATGTTATTGATGAGGCAAAAGCATGTTTTAGGAGTACAGTTTTCTTAACGTGTCTCCCGCTTCTCTGAAATATAGTAGTAGATGAATGTAATTCAGGTCTGCTCAGCATCTGTTGTTATCCTCTCTCATGTTTTATAACTGACTTGGGAATTTGTATGTGTTTCTTTTGTGTGGAAATTGCACACAAGTCAGCTTGAATATGATGCAGCACCTTAAAAGTCCATATTGATAAGAGTGGAATGATCACACTGATGTTGTTTTCTCTATTCTGTCTATTTTGACCTTCTCTATGTTGATGATCAGGTAACAATCCTCTGTGTCCCTGTTCAGTGATAATATTTGCCATTGCCTTTTGAGTCTGATTTATGAGAAAAATACATTCCGTTATGTTTATAAACACCCTTACACTCTCTTAATCACACACACACACACACTATGGCCAATTTTGTTTACCCAATTCACCTAAATGTATACCACGTCTTTAGACTGTGGGGAAAACTGGACATGGGACTTGAACAAGTGAGCTTCTAAACACTGAGCCACCATGCTGCCCTTTTCTTTATTATATCTTTTTCTAGTCATGCAGGCAAAGCAAATGCGAGAGGTGGATCTAGGTGCAGTTTTAATGTTTAATATAATCCATACACGAAGAAAAGGGCAGAGCTGAAGAGCAGAAAATAGACAAGAGAAACATACACACATACAGCAAACTATGATTAACAAATAATGACTGAATCAGAGGAGCTTCAATACAGAGACTAGTAAGTTAACAAGGGGGTGGAGAGTAACTGGGCCAACTAACAAGGGTAATATGGGGAAAACTAGGATGCGCACAGAGAACACAAGGAAAACACAACAGTACAAGGACAGGACAACCAGGACCATGACATAGCTCCCTTCTAGAAGAAGATTCCAGATGATCCTCAGAGGAAAACACAAAACAAGAGTGAGTTCAGCAGCTGGATGTGTTACAGTGGACAAGGGTGATGGGGGAGAGGCAGGTTAATGAAACTATGACAGGGTACAGGACAGGTGAGGGGAAAACTGACAGTCAGGTGGACAGGGAGGACAAAGGCAAGGCAGGGATTACTGGACAGTAAACCAAAGCAGATCCTGTGGATCAGGATAAACAGCTGGAGCACAGAGCTACAGCGGAGCCGGTCAAACCCTCCATGATGATTGCAGGTGTAGCAGGAGTCCACCTATCTGGAGGTTTCAAACATCTCTAGATTGCCTGGAGGTTCTTGCAGGGGTGGTCTAGAGTGTATGTTTAAGGCTTGGTTGTGTTTATAAGATGCAAAGCAATGTGTGCTCATGCTTTATTTGTAGAAAATCACGTTATTTTTTTTCATTTATCTTACTTTGATTATTTACAGCTACTCAGCTAACAAGAAACCGAATGTCATATTTCCTAGTTTCTTTGAAAGATCCACCCTCAAGAGGCTCTGATTGGTCAGCTAACATACTGTGCTGTGATTTGTGGATTGGCGCCACGTCACCAGGAAAAGTGTAACGCCCCTACAAGCACGTGCTTTTGCACTGTTTAAACACTGTCAGTCAAAGTAGCTGTTAGCTGTATCAGTTTGAGCCTGAATCAGACAGAAAATGACACAGAGGACACAGCTGAACCTCACGCCTGTTCTCTAAACTATCATCTGACAAGTGTCTTTCACATATATTTGGATTAAGCATGTGTAAGTAATATAAAAACATTCACATATCTTTTGCGAGTGAGGGAAAACGTCTGCATGGGGAGACACTGGAGTGCCGGTGAAAATTGTATGTTTAGAGGGGTTTGACAGATAAATATACATTTTTAGCTAAATTGTTAGCAGTGCAAAACAGCATTTTGCATTGTTTATGTCCTTGTTTACAACCTCGCTAAAACATACAGCAAAAATACTTTAGAAACTGTGCATGTAATAGATACATTTTAGCAAATAAAACACTTACAGTTTATGGCTCACAATCCACAGCTTTGTCTATTATGGTTGCAGCTGCTCCTTCTTTGAGGAGTTTTAGCTGAATCCAGCACTGAACTGGGAGAGATTCTGGAAGTTCTCTTAATTAAAATTAAATTGTATGCACTTCTTTCTTTGTGTTGTGTCCTTTGGAAGCCCAAATACAAAAACAAAACAAGCTCTGTGGAAATAGCAGCGTTTGGATGGTATTTTAGCTTTCTCTGCTATATTACGTCATTACGGCGCTTCTGGCCATGCCCCTTTGCTGCGTGGGGTGTGTGCATGGTGAATGCATGTAACCTGAACCTCTCACTAGCTCGGATGAATGTGAATGCCTGGATTTTTTTGTAGTCCCCAAACTTCATTCGCTGTAGGCTTTGGTAAGCTAACTCTGTAAAAGCCAATGTCTCCCATTGAACTTTGAGCATCTTACATTAAGAGATGTTGTTTATGTTCACACAGCTACATTACACATCAACTAAAGTTTAAAATATGATATTGTAGTGGACCACCCCTTTAAACGTTGCAATTGGCATCTGAATTTACAATTGGCATCTGAAAAAGTATAAGACTGTGGCTTGAGATCTACAACAGCTGGATAACAGCACAATAACAGCTAGGGGCAAAGCAGCCATATTGTAAAGTGACTCTTGGCATGCAGACATCTTGGGAAGGTACTTGGTGTTAGCAGCTATGACAGGTGATGAAGCCCCAGGATTGTAGAGTGTGGAAACTGTTGTGCTTGAGATCGCTGAATCTCATGTACTAGAGAACACTGAAACTGCTGTACTAGAGAGAACTGAAATGGTGGACATGGCTGGATAAGGCTGAGGAACAGCAGGCAAGATTACAGGGGAGGCAGTCCTTATCACTGGTGTGGAGGAATCTTTAGAAACAAAAACACACAAACAGCAAACAACAATGAATATATTTATTTATGTTCTATATTTCTATTACATATGCATCTGTTTCACTGTATTTTGTTAAGCTTTGAGATGTAACTTTTAAAGATGCTACAGAAAATTATTGTTATTAGTCTGTTCGGTAAAATAATAATAAATAAAACAATTTGAAAAAATTACTGTCTTGCAGTGTTAGGTGTTAAATAAAGAGTTGGGCTATTGTAACATCTAAAGAAAGCCATTTAATTGTGTTTTATAGATATAAATTATATTTAAAGCTAAAATCACAAGATGTGCTCACTAATTAGTGAAGTATATATAGTACAAACATATGTGCTTCAAACTATTAAAGGGCGACGAAACCCCCCTGTTTCAGCAGGGTTTTTTTCACACCTCTAGTTTGGAAAAAGCCAGAAAGTGGGTGTGTCTAGCTCTGTTTAGGTGGGAGTGTCGAAGAAGGGAAAGAGGGAAGGTGCATAAAAATTTGCATAAAAATGGGAGTTTCAGTTTGGGCACACACTGATTTTTACAGAGGCAAAACAAACACACAGACACAGCAGAGAAAGACAGTGACTGTTTACATGGACATCAGAAATCAAATTATTTGCCAAATTATTAAATGGTGGACTTTAACTGCAGTTTAGCACTTTCATTCAGGAACATTTCATTCATGCCCCTCGTGACAAACCAGATATTTGATTCGAGAAACTGCTGGAAGCGTGTATTTTTAATGCAATGTTTGATAACGCACAGCAAATGAGAGAAAAAAAAAGCCTCCTCATTTCTCTGTAACATAGATGCACTCGGGAGGTAGCATCAGATAGCCATGATGTATGTATAACTATCCTGTCACAAAAAGCGGCGAAAATTCTAGATGACAGTAATAGTTTGATTGATGTGTTTACATGTTTACACTCGGAGAGTAGCATTTGCAGCGGATGTATTAGACCTTAATATTAACGTATATAATATCAGACCGTGATATTAACGTACTGTAAACTGAGTAACTAAATCATTTTGACTAAGGTCTGTCTTTAAACACTGAAAGAGTACTGCTGACTGTCATGTTCATGTTTTGTAATAATGACGCCAAGTTGGAACAAGTGTCTTCTTTATTTACAAGTTCAATCTGCCTGATACTGTCTTATTCTAACGTACTCTTCCCATCTCACAAAACCCCTTACAAACCACTGGTGCCATCTAGTGGTCACACACATCATGACATACAATCACAACATCCCCTTTTTTCTCAGGCAAAAATATTAACACGAACTTTAAAAAATTTTTCAGTAACTTTATATATTTCTTATTCAGTACAACCCTATATTTCATAAACAGAGAATATGAATTTTCTCTGTTTGTTTAACCTAAATTCAACCCAACACACAACAGGTTTAACATGTAAACTATTTAAATTTCTCTTCTTTCATTTACCCACTATAAATTCAATCTATTAGGCTTTCTGACTTCTCTTCTCTCTCAACTCAGGAGTAGGTGTGTGTGAATCAGTGTCACCATCCATAACAGGTATGTGAATTGTCTCAGGTTCACAACAGGTCACACTTAGCTCTCCAACAGTTTCTTATGGTGTTTTTAGCAAACTGCAACGATTACGCCTGAGGATTTGTCCATCATCAGTTCTCACTGTACATGATCTTGGAGCTACTTCTTGCAGAACAGTTGCTCTTGTGCTCCTCCCATCATTACCCTCAACTCTGACTTGGTTGTTAGATGTCAGAGGTGGGAGATGTTTTGTGGTCCTGTCATAAAAGGACTTTTGCGTCATTTTCTGCTTTTGCTACTTTTGTGCAATCTTGGCAGGATTCTTTTGCTTCAATTTGTCATTTGTATGACTCGGTAATGTTGTCCGAAGTTTTCTCTTCATCAACAGTTCAGCTGGTTAGAAAAGGTGATGCTCTGTAGCTCAATAGAGCCAAGTACGAATCAGAGTCACTGTCAGCTGCTTTCTTTAAGAATGTGAACCCCTTTTTCAGCTTGCCCATTTGACTGTGCAAAATGCGGGCTTGATGTCATATGCTTGAAGTCATATTGTACTGCAAACTTCTGCCATTCTTTGCTATTGAAGCGTGGACCATTGTCACTCACCACAGTTTGAGGAATGCCATGCCTGGCGAAGATTGACTTGGCATGTGTTATGACACAGGTCGATGATAAATTTTAAGAAATAGCGCCATCTCAGGGAAATTTGGGTTGTAATCATTCATTCATTTTCTTTTCGGCTTAGTCCCTTTATTAATCCGGGGTCGCCAAAGCGGAATGAACCGCCAACATATCCAGCAAGTTTTTACGCAGCGGCTGCTCTTCCAGCCGCAACCCATCCCCGGGAAACATTCCCACACACCCATTCAGACTCATACACTACAGACAATTTAGCCTACCCAATTCACCTGTACCGCATGTCTTTGGACTGTGGGGGGAACCGGAGCACCTGGAGGAAACCCATGCGAACGCAGGAAGAACATGCAAACTCCAAACAGAAATGCCAACTGAACCAGCCAAGGCTCGAATCAGCGACTTTCTTGCTGTGAGGCGACAGCACTACCTACTGTGCCACTGCATCACTGAGTAGTAATCAATTACCCCTAAATAGTCCTTACACCTAAGTCCATTCCTACTTCATGCCATGGTACTGTTGGAAACTCTGCTACCACCACTGGCTCTTTGCTCTGCTTGCTTCTGTGTTTCTGACATGTTTCACATCTCGTTCAGATTCTTTTTGATGATGGAGACCAGAGGTCGATGATCAGTCTCAGGCAGTCCATAGCCATAGCTATTAAAGCATCCCAAACCATATGCCAGCCCCAAAAATTTTTTTCTTTTTCCATCACTCTGCACAGTCTCTCGCTGTGTTCTTGAGCTGTGGACCCCCATATGATGATGCCATCAATGTAGTCTCGAACCCCTTCCAAACCCTCAATTTCTTAGTGGAATATTTCAGGTGCTGAAATTATTCCAAAAGGCAGTCAGAGAAAACAGTACCTGCCGAAGGGAGTATTGTAGGTACAGTACTTTGTGCTGTTTTTATCCAGTCTCAGCTGACAGAAGCCTTGAGAGGCATTCAGCTTTGTGAAGTACCTAACACCTGACATTTCACTGGTGATTTCTTCACGTGTGGGTCTTTAGGATCCAAACATATTCTCAGCTCACCATTCTTTTTCTTTGTGATGACCATTGAGTTGACCCAGTCTGTAGTCTCATTAACCTTTTTGATAACTCCTAACATGATCATTCTGTCCAACTCTTTCTTTAGGCCATCCTTCAATGGGACCGGAACCCTATGTGCTGCGTGCACAACTGGATGAGCATCTTCTTTCAACTGTATTTTATATGTGAAGGGCAAAACACCAAACCCTTTGAACAGATCTGAGAATTTCTGGATTATTGTGTTTACAGAGTTATTTACTGGGCTCTTGGGTGGTATTACACAAAACACCCTTTTTATCAGTCCCAATGCTTCACAGGCTCTGTCACGTAGAAGTGATTCACGTCCCTCATTCACAACAAAGAAGAACAGGTGGTGCACTTTTCCTTTTACTCTGGCACTCAGCCAGCATGTGCACAAACATTTAATTGGCCGCCCGTTGTAATCTTTTAATCCTGACTTTTTCTTCTTTATGTGTGGCTTATTTTCCATTGCTTTTATATCATTCATGTTTATGAGATTCACTTTTGCACCAGTGTCCAATGTCATGTTGAAACTGTATTGGAAACTGATAAATGATCCATTTATCTTCACTTTCCACTTCATTTTCTTTGTCTGTATTATTTTCTCGTTCATTTTCACAATTTACTAGTCCAACAAAGAATGTATCACTGAGATCAGGCTCCTCAACTAAGTTTACAGTTTTTCCTCTCATGCTCTCTTATCGTTTGGAGAAACACTGTTTAGCAAAATGATTCTTGCTTTGGCAGCTGGAGCATTTCTTACCAAAAGCTGGACACTGCCTGGGCTTTTGCCGCGAGTCGCAACGCTTACAGCTGTACATTATTTCCTCCGGCTGCTGTGCCGGCCGGGTTTGTGTGCATCTTTTCTGCTGATATTTCATTGCTCCAACCACTGCCGCACTGTCACTCACTTGTGCTGAAGCTACTGCAGACATCTCGTTGAACGTCTTCACATGTTTGTGTGACAACTCACTCGCCTGGCATATCTTATTAGCTACCGCCAGCATTAGCTCAGTCTCACGCAGTAGCCTTTATTATCCTCCACACCGAAAACAATCTGGTCCCGGATCATGGAGTCCTTCAGCATTGCGAAGTTGCAGGACTGCGCCTTTAACCGCAGATCCGTCAGGAAACTATCAAAGGGCTCGTGTTCCCGATGTGTGTGAGACCAAAACACGGTACCGCATGTACGTCTCATTCTTCTTCGGAGAACAATGAGCGTCAAATTTGCTCAGCACCGCATCCAACTTGTCACCATCACCAGGGTTTTCAAACACGAACGTGTTATATACTTCTATGGCCTGTGGCCCTGCAATTGTTAGCAGCAGCGCTACCTTTCTAGCATCTGGCTTCGTCTCGAGTCCCATCGCAACATACAGGTGGAACTGCTGTTTGAAGGTGCTCCAGTTATCGTCAATATTCCCTGCTAGCTTCAAGCTTTCCGGCAGTTTCAGATCCATGTAGACTTTTACAATTTACTCTTGGTACCATGTCATGTTGCTATCATGCATATTAATGATGTTGCACCGTATACACAATATAACGCACTGATTGGTTTGAACCAAGTCTTTCTCATGAATTAATGCAGCACACTCAGAGATGTCACAATGCACTCACAGGTACTGACATCCAGTCTACACGCTGGAATACACACAAGTATCTAATTGCCGTGACGCAGCTTCAGAAATTCGTTTCAAACCTGAAGCACGAATTTGCTCGAAATAATGTAAAAACAACTAATTTTCTCTTTTTTGTGGAATTTGTGTCCTAATAGTGTTTTTATCAGCGTGAACACATATATGACTGTCAACATGTGGGTAACACTGTATAATAACTACACACTATGAATCATTTATTAAGCATTAGCAAATAGTGAATTCATTATCTGTTAAGCATTAACTCTACATTAATAGACATTAGTAAGCAGTGTATAACTGCAGATACAAATGCTGTGTTCTTGACTTACAATCACATTTATAATGTGCTTAATACTTGTACTTTCCTATTTTGTTAATGATTTATTTTTTATTACTAAATTGAGTATTGCATTATTTACAAACCATTTATTTAAGAATAGTTGGTGTTTTTTTAGATCATTTAGAATGAGTTAGCAAATGATAAATAAAGTATTAAAATTAACATTTATAAATCTTATTATTCAGGCCTAGACTAATAGTTAATTTATATGTTAATAAATGTTTTATTAACTCAACTTCATCCAGTTTTGTGACCTAATCTAAAGTGGGGACTATTTATGCTTTAAAAATCCCTTATAAATGATAATTAAAGGCTCGGTTATATTCCAAACAGGAAAAACTAACATAAACGACATTATTCATTCCTATTCTGTCAGGGTTCTGCCACTCTGGTCTTGTTAATTCTTGTTTTGTGGCAGAATCCGGACACTAGCTCTGTCTTGTCCTGTTAGTGCTCGGCTCGAGTTTTCTTGGGTAGAGCACTTGTTTTGTCATTGTCTGGGTGTGCGTCATCAAAGGTGCGCGCGGACCGTGCGCGCTCCCGCTTGATGCGGGCGCGCGGGGTCTGCGCGTCCTTGGGACGCGCGCTCTTGTACTCGTGTTTGTGTTGTTTCGTCAGCATCGCGCTGTTTCATTCTCAGCGTCTCCGTCTAGTTGGTTTCGGTTTTGGTTGGCGCTGAGATGAAACATGTGCGTTGCATTTATGTGAGCGCACGGTAAGGTGTTCACTTATCGTGTGCTCGTGTCTTGCGTCTGTTGTCAAAGCACGTGGCTCTGTGTTTACATTGGTCGCGTGCTTTTGTTGTGTGCTTCAGTGTTTGTCCAGTCACAAGAACACTCAGTTAATGAGTTTTCTCATTGGCTGCGTGTTCTTGTCCTGTTTAATGTGAGCACCTGGCTTGTGTTGTCTCTGTGTCAGGTGCTCTCCCGTCTATTGTCTAGTCCCACCCTCCTTGTTACCCATTATTAGTTAATTATGTTCATCTGTTTGTGTATTAATTACTCTTGCTTATATTCTCCTGATGTGTGCTGTTCTGTGCCAGTTCGTCGTATGTTGTCGATATTTCCCTGTCTTGTGTCTAGCCCAGGGGTGGCGAACCTGTTTGGCATGATGAGCCAAAAAAAAAACTTTATCACTGCAAAGAGCCACACAACAGATGCGCAAACAACAGTATATCTGTCACAATAACTTATACACCTAATTATATAACGCAATAGTTTTCATGGATTTAAATTAGCCTACCTCATTTTACTTGACTCAGTGGGACACCTGACATTCCTTGGTTTCCACAATCTTTTTCAGGTCTGGCTCGTATTCAGTTGTGGCTACTCGTAGTAACTCTTTCACATGTGTGTCAGTAAGAACAGAGCGATGCTTTGATTTCACTAGTTTCAGTGTCGAAAAAAGTGATTCACAGACATAAGTTGACCCAAACATTGACAACAGTTTGAGTGCAGCCTGTTTGACATTGGGATATCTCTCAACGGGCACAATCTTCCAAAACTCCACGGTTCCTTCCCTCAGGACACTTTTAAGTCTGTCATCCTCAGAAAGTTCAATCATTTCAAGCTGAGATGCTGCTTCATCTTCCACTAAAGGGGCTTTTAAACAGCCTGATTCAGCAGTGAATGGGTTGATCAGAAATGTTATCTGTTGTCTTTTTTGTCGTAGGTTGGAGAATCTTTCCTCAAAACTTTTCTCAAGATTTTCAAGCAGCGTAGCATACCGTGCAGTACTCCCTTTTACAACCTTTGCTTCTTGTCCACTTGCCTTCAACAAGGTTGGAAAATGTGTGTAGTCTCTCTTTTGTAGATGTGTCTTGAACAGCTTGAGTTTGTTGACAAATGCAAAAACACTTTGCACCAGGTCAGGCAGCATCTTTAACTTCCCTTGCAGATCCACATTCAGTCCATTCAGATAATGCAGCACGTCAACCAAAAAAGCCAAATCTGAAATCCACTGGGGATCATGTAGCTCAGGATAGTCCTTATGTTTCTCTGCGAGGAACAGCTTCACTGGATTCAAAAGCTCAAAGAAACGAGAAAGCACATGTCCTCTTAAAAGCCATCGCACGGCACAGTGAAAAAGCAGATCAGATGGAAGGTCTTCATCAAGTTCATCAATGAGATTTTTGAACTGTCTGTGATTAAGAGCATGTGTGCGTACAAAATTGACAATTTCCAGCACAGGTTTCATAATGTGGTCTAAGTTTAGCTTTTTAGACACCAAGTGCTCTTGATGGATAATACAGTGGAAAGTCCAAAATGCTGGAAAACGGTTGTCAGCTTTACACAGCCCTACAAAACCTCTCTCAGATCCCAGCATGGCTGGAGCTCCGTCCGTGACTATGGCTGTTAGTTTTGATAACTGCAGATTTGCTTTCTCAACAACAGTCATCAGTGTCTCTTTCAGATCGATGCCACGAGTTCTGTCTTTCAGCGGCACTATGTCAAGCAGCTCTTCCCTAATTGTGCAGTCTTCTGACACAAACCGTACAAATATTGCCAATTGTGGCTTGTCTTGAACATCGCAGGACTCATCCAACACAATGCTAAAATACTGGCACTTCTGAAGATCTGACAGTAAATGTGTTTCTACTGAATTGTCAATGTCCGATATTCTCTGTTCAACAGTGTGTCGTGACAGTTGAAGGTCCTTTACTGAACGTTTCAAATTTTCATTTTCGGGACAAAGAATAGCAACAGCATCACTGAGGCACTTTTTTAACAAATTCTCCTTCAAGGTATGGCTTTTTTGCACGAGCAATGTTTCATGCTAGCTGATATGATGCTAATGTGACCGTCTCTGAATGCTTAGTAAATTTTCGGAAAAGCTGAGTTTGCTTTTCTTTAACCTTTCATTGTCTTTACCTTGTGCTTGCGAAGTTCACTGCCTTTGGGAAATTCCCGGGGAACGGCAGAATGGAGAGAGGTGAAATGGCGCTTGAGATTTGAAGCCTTAAAATGTGACAATGAAGTCCGGTATATCAAGCAGAATGGCTTTCCATTTCTTTCAACAAAAAAATATAAATCCTCCCATTCAGATAAAAATGTTCTGTGCTCATCTTCGTATTTACGCTTAGCTGTACGCTTTCCTGACTCTGCCATGACGATTGATATTAACGAACTGCACATCACTCGTGTTGCACCCCAATCACACGGGGCTTCAGTGTCAACCCTTGACTGAAGGCGTGTCTGAAGTTAGAGCTGAATCGACCGTCATAAAAGCGTCAGAAAATGAAATTCAGTCAGCAATAGGCCACTGTCTAGCAGGTGTATTTGCATACAGCGATCTGATTGGCTGACGCGTCCGTTGGCGCTTGAAAAGTTGAGCTACTCCCAGCTTCTGCAGCGAGCAACGCTGAAGCCCCGTGTGAATGGGGCATTAGTCAATTGGTTAATGTGTTAAATCGCGCGAGAGGTTGAGCCGCACAAGAGCAGTAAAAGAGCCGCAAGCGGCTCGCGAGCCGCGGGTTCGCCACCCCTGGTCTAGCCCTACTTTGTCCAGCCAACCCAGTCAAGTTTGTTTTTGCTTTATTATTCATGTTTTCCCCCTCGGGGTGGTTTGTTTTGCTGTTTTTGCCTTTTATTTTGTTTTATTGTAAATAAATTCTTATTTACCCTGCACTTGGGTCCTCGCCCCTTTTTCCCCTCTCCGGATCGTGTCATATTCATTTGAAGATACACAAATGAAACTGTATCAAATAAAAAATAAATCTCTGCAACCTTATCTAAAATAAAATAACTGTACAGTTTAAACATTGCATCTTATTTTATTGTTAAATTACTATATTGCTGTTGTTTTATCCAATTTGATGTCATATTTTGACACTCCTGTTATTCAGCAATGTTTAAACTTTACAGTAATTTCACTTTTTAGATAAGATTGCAAAGATTATTGTTCATTTGATTCTGAGCCTTTATTTGTCATTAAAAGGGATTTATAAAGCATCAATAGTCCTCACTTTAGATTAGGTCACAAAACTGAATGAAGTTGAGTTAATAAAGCATTTATTAACATATTAGTTAACTATTAGTATATGCCTGAATAATAAGATATATAAACGTTGATTTCAATAGTTTATTAATCATTTACTAACTCATTCTGAATGATCTTAAAAACATTGACTACTCTTAAATACAACTGGATTGTTAATAATGTGATACTTATTTTAGTAATGAAAAATAAATCATTAATAAAGTATGAAAGTGCAATTATTAAGCACATTATGAATGTGGTTGTAAGTCAAGAATAGATCATTTGTAGCTGCAGTTATAAACTGTTTACTAACGTTTACTAATGTAGAGTTAATGCTTAACAGATAAGGAATTCACTAGATGCTAATGCTTAGTAAATGATTTATAGTGTGTAGTTATTATAAAGTGTTACCAACATGGGTTTTGGTGTTTCGTGACCCTTTAAACACATCAGATGAACACATCAATATTGTTTTTGTTCTCTACACAGGCTACGGTGCTGTAATCTCACTGTTCAGTCCTGTGAGAGTTTGTCTTCAGCTCTACAATCCTCAAACTGTGTCCTGAGAGAGCTGGACCTGAGTAACAATGACCTGCAGGATTCAGGAGTGAAGCTTCTCTCTGATGGACTGAAGAGCCCAAACTGTAAACTGGAGACACTGAGGTCTGAGTTTACGTACCTGATTTATTAACTTATTTATTGATTGATTGATTTTTTGCTTTGTTTTGTTACATCAGACAGATCACATTAACAGTGTGTTTTTAGTCAATTGTGTTCTTTTTCAGATTGGCCATGTGTAATCTCACTGTTCAGTGTTGTGAGAGTTTGTCTTCAGCTCTACAATCCTCAAACTGTGTCCTGAGAGAGCTGGACCTGAGTAACAATGACCTGCAGGATTCAGGAGTGAAGCTTCTCTCTGATGGATTGAAGACTGTAAACTGTAAACTGGAGACACTGAGGTAAATACTTTTCCACTCAACAATAACTACAGATAGACAGTTACATATTAGGGCTTTTTATAATTAAACATGTTAACCCTGGGTGGTACTAAACCCCAGATAACAGGAATTATGGTTTATGAGTAATTATGTTCACACTGCTCATACTATACCTGTAGTTAACAAATAATCCAGAGTGTTCATTAACAGATGATTCAGTAACTATACATCACTAAACCCCTGTTTAACGCTCTTATTTGCATATTTGTGTTGTCACGTTGCTGATTGGATGAACAGCAGGTAATCTTACGCCTGTGAGCAGCACGTATGCAGCGTGTATGGAGAGCGAAGCAGCACGCAGGCGTTTGCCTTTCACACCAGCTGCGTTTGCAGCGCGCAGCTCTTCGGCAGCTACTGCAGAGATCAATCTATTCTATTCTATCTAGTTACATATCTTTCTCTATATACAAAAACATTCTTTTTTTTACACTTTTCATCTGCACCAAGGCTCGCGGCCACCTCCTCCTGTGCTGTTTCTTTAACCTGCAAGTCTTTATTTTACAAATGATATAGATCATACAGTACTGTGTGCTTCTCAAGCTCTATGAGCAGTGCCATTCGTGTCTGGTGGGCTCAGAAGACAATCGCCTGTGATATCATGTCATTTGGTTTTTGATTGTCAGGTTGTTGTAGGCCTAGTTATAATAATATTTATACAATATAGTTATAATGATATTTATACATGATCAAACTTGTGTTACTTTCTCCGCTTTAGTAATGTCCAGCGGCAGAGTAACAGCTCGTGCAAAGGATGAGACGGACAAAAGTAATCAATGCATCCCCTTCTTTTACTGATTTTCGTGTTGTCAGGTTCACAGTGCAAACAGCTCCTGGTGGAATAACTTGAGTGAACATAAAACAAAGCCGAATAAAACTTTCTTTCTCTGCTTCAGCTGCAAAGCACATGGCGAGCTCACATCATCCAGTATGCGTGTCGAACTACACGACCCACAATACACTTCACTATGGACTAAAAAAACAGCAGTCTTAAAGCGGACTTCCCCTCTCCTGCAACAATAGTGAGCAACTTAATTAAAACGAATACTAAAGCTGTTTTAAATTTGGTTTTGTAGTTCGGGCCCAAATAAATGTTTGTTGCAGTTTTTAATCGTTTAAGTTCATTTGATTGACTATATATAAATCGGTTGATATTATTGATGCATTTATTGGGTAAAATTGCTACTTTTTACTGTCATTCAGTGTGTTTTGGTCATTATCAATGCACTGTCACTTTAATTGAGCGTGAGCAGCATGGCAAAAATAGACCCAGCGCCGAAACTATCTGCTGCTTCAGTGATGCTCATGCCTCGCACTGACGCGCTGCTGTGTGCGGTATGAAAGTTCTAATCTGTTAACATGCACTGCTTACGCTTGCGGTGTGAAACAGGCTTTAGTGTCTATTCACTCAGAATGCAGAATTGAATAAAGTGCATCAAAAAGCCCAGTGGTATCCAGCCTTAGCCTCTGAGCACCTGTGAACAGAAACTTTCAACACTTGCTCTGAGTTCTTCTTGCTCTGGTTCTACTGCTTTGGAGCTGACACGGATGACTGGTGCTATGTGTAGAGGTTCTTATAACTTGACACAGCGTCTAAATAATGCTGCACTCAAGTGTGCAGTGCTTCAAAAGACGTGAGGCATAAGAGGAATCATAACACAATCATAATGGTAATGAACTAAATGAACTCTCCTTATGATGTCATTTGTTTAAAATATCACCGTGTAAGACATTAGTTTCAAGAAGATAAAGACAAAAGTACAAATTATTGAAAACAAGAAGCAAATCATGTAATCTAACATCTCTTGATCACTCCAGTTTGCACATTTTCCATCTTTGAATATTTATGCTGATCAGTTTCTGATTGGCTGTTTCTGTTGCCGAGTGTCTAGCACAGAGGTGGGCAAACTACGGCCCGTGGGCCATATGCGGCCCGCTGAACACTTTCATCCGGCCCGCGAGAGAGTTTTTAAAATGCTGCTTCTGAGTAACAGTTATGTTTTATAATTAGTAAATTAATGATGCAATACAAGTGAACGCCATGTGATGGCAGTATTGCACGCGGTACCCTTAGCGCAACCAGTAGTATTAGAACACACTCTCGGATATTAAAATGCACTCGCGCGCTAAATGACTGAAAATGAGTCAGGCAAACACAATGGACTCTGAATGCCGTGTGTTTAGAGAAGAATGGACAACAAAATACGTTCCAACACCGCGAGGTGCAGCGCACTGCCCTTCTGTTGACAAGAAATAAAGGAGCGCCGTGTGCTTTTTTATGTCATTAGCCAACGACTGAATCAGCTGAGTATAGTTCCAGGAGTCTCCCGCAAATGCATAGAGACTCCCGGATACCCGCAAACGAGTGATAATCTCCCGGAAATCACGCGTCTCCCTCCCGGTCCTCATGTAAGTTGCGCACCCTTCTCAGCCCTCCCTCCTCACACAACGCGACACTCTCGCCCGGGAATGACTATGCTCAACCTGGGATGTCTGATATTAATATAACTTTATTTTCAGGCTCATTGTTCACATTAACACACTCATAATAACATGACTTGGAATAACAAAGACTGAGATTCTTCCTCCGCTTTATCTCATAGTTTTATAATGGTTGATATGAGCATATTAATACAATCTCAAATGAGATTATTGTGAATTTAACTCATATTATATAATAATTGCTGTTTAATTGTGTTCATTTTTGTCTTAGAATATATTTTCCATGCATACATCTACTTTAAACAGTTCTTTTATCAAAGATTTGTGGTTTTGTCAAGTTTTATGATGATTAATCTGTATATTCTAAAAGCAGTGCAAATTAGACTATTGTCAATTTGACTGAATAATAAACTTTAATAATTATTTTTAATGTGTTAATATGAGGTGTTTTCTATCAGACAATATCTTTTCTATTCTCCACTGTAAAAAAATACATTATTATTATTATTGTTGTTATTATTATTATTGTTGTTATTATTATTGTTGTTGTTATTATCATAATTATTATGGCTATTATTAATATAATTATTATTATTATTATTGTTGTTGTTGTTATTATTATTACATTATTATTATTATTGTTATTATTAATATTATTATATTTTAAGGGATTATTATTATTTTATTGTTTTATGATGATTGATAAGGAAATATTAATAGCAGTGCTAATTCATTTGACTTGTAAATTTGACTTAATAATAACTATTTTTAAAATCTGTTTTGTGTTAATGTGACATGTTTCTGTCTGATATTACATGTTTCATGCCTGCTGCCACTATAAATAAGTATTTTTTTGAAGGATTTGACATGTGGCCCTTCACTAGGTTTGGAAAACTTGATGTGGCCCTCGGGTTAAAAAGTTTGCCCACCACTGGTCTAGCAGCAACGAGCAAACATTGCTCTGCTTCACACTGAACAAACTTAGCAGCACAATGCAGGGTTAACACTACAAATACAATGCTAACACCGCTCCATAGCAGGGCTTCATAACCCTGGGAAAAATGCAGTGCTGTCACTGCTTTCAGATTACAGGTTTGAAACTCTTTACTTGGTTAAAAAGCAGTGTGAACAGCCCTAAAGTGTTACCAGATGTGGAGCCCCTTTAGTGGATTGGCAGAAGAAACAAAACATCTGCAGGGGTACGGTTTTATTCATATCTAAACAAATGTAATTAAACATTAATGATGAAAACATAGTCATTTAAGTCAAAAAACGACGGACAACATTGATATAATAGATTGATTTGCACAAATCCTTTGACAACTGAAATGAGGCTATGTGTGAGAAAGTCTTACCTCTGATTTATATTTTGACTATGTCTGTGGGTGTCCACACCAAGCAGCAACCTCCCGCTCTCCCTCATGAAGGCAATATGGAAGTAATTAAAACTGTTATTCATCGACAGGGGCTTGCTCCAGGAACTCCAGATGTTCACTGACTGCAATGCTAAATTGGCCAATTTTACAGCTGATAAAAAGTGTTTACAGCCTGATACAAAAGATGGTTTTAGTGCATTTAGCTAATATTGCCCTTCATGGCAACATCATTTTTTTATAACTCATCCTTTTCATTTATATTAAGTCTGCATAATAAGGGTGTGGCCCCTTGAGTGACAGCTAGGTCTCGATGCTTACTGTCTTGTCACCTCAGCAAATTCCAGCTGATTAGCCGCTGAACTCTGCAGATACATCATATTTTTGTTTGTTTTATGTGGCTTTACACAGTCAATTTCCTTTTGGAATTGTTTCCTACAATTATCAGATGATATGGCATGCTGTGTACACTTAATTGTGCTCACAAACTGTTTAAGTGGCCTCCGTTTCCCAGGTGAGTGAAATTCTTATATACTGTATCTATAAATATGTTTGTTTTATTTAAGATAATTTATCATTTTCTTTGGAACTGTAAAGCACTCCGCCAGATTGATTAGCTGTAGGCTCTAGAACAGTCTTCTGAAGTGTTGTCATACAGTGTTATGCTGGATTTCATAAATAGCCTCGCATTTACTAACACACACTATATCTGAAGTATTTGGAAGTAATTTGTCTTTTCCTCCTGTAGAAAAACGTCATAAGAACAATATTAAGTGGCTTAATGTATTACAACAGTGTTTTTAAAAGACTAAACACTTTATTGATATTGTACACAACAAAGCACATGTGCTTAGAACATAACCGAGTCGCAGGTAATGAAGTTTTATGTGTTTCTCCCAAAGAAAAGCCAGGCTAAGCAAAATGCTAGCAGGCGTCTGTAGCTCCGCTCACGCTCTGCCTCTTTGCCCTTATTTGGTCACCCCTGGTCAGTGCGATGATGTGTGAACAAAATGGCAATGGTTGGCCACACCTACTTGTAGCTTAATTTGCTCTCTTCAGAAACCTATGGGTGACATCACAAATACTACGTCCATATCTCTTACAGTCTATGGTGTCAACATTCAAAATCGCTTTCCCTGTGAAAGTAAACTGCAGCAAGAACAAAAATAAACATTGTAACAACTTTAATCTCTGTTTGAAACAAAACAATCAATCTATAGGCGTGAAAGCACCCTGAGTTAAGAGTTAAAGTTAAGCTATTTTTTTGCCCTGGTGAAGGTTTGACATGCTCTGATATTTGTGCCTTTTAGGTTTCTTAAAAAACATATAAAATTATTATGACAAAGACTTAAAATAATCCTGATTACTCATTCAGCTACAACAATATATTGGAAATTCTGTATGTGAAGGAGAGTCAGCAGTCATGAATATTGATAGGATTCTCACCTGACAGAATAAAGGTCTCCTAATGGACAATCAGTGTGAATGTGACTGTCAGGCAGGTGATAAATGCATTAAGAGAGTGTTTGTGTTTGTTTGAGCTCATTTTGTTTTAGTCCACAACATAATCAAAATATAAATAATGAAATCAGCCCATTTTCTATTGTGTTTTATACATTATTTTAAGATTTCCTTCTGGGGTTTAATGTGCTTATTCCTCACAGCAGACTTTACAGCTTTATATGGTGTATTATGAACAATTTATAAAAATAAAGTCGAGTCCTTGTTGAGTGTTTGAGTGTGTTTGCAAATCTCAGAGGTTGATCAATAACATCACTGCTGTTGACATGAGCAGAAACAGCAGTCAGTATCTTCACAACACAAAGAGATGTGTGATTGTCCAACTGTGTGTTGTGAACTCTTGCTGTGTTTGTAGATTGTCTGGCTGTATGGTGACAGAGGAAGGCTGTGGTTTTCTGTCTTCAGCTCTGACTTCAAACCCCTCACACCTGAGAGAGCTGGATCTGAGCTACAATCATCCAGGAGATTCAGGAGTCAAGCTGCTCTCTGAACAACTGGAGGATCCAAACTACACACTGGACAAACTCAAGTATGTGGAGCATCACTGGCCTTGTGCTTTTCCACTTAAATCTCTTTTCTGATCTTCAGTTTTCTGTGAGGGTTATGGGGTAAGGACAGACAGAAGATACAGCTTGTAGAGTATTCCAGTCATGTCTATGAAGAGCAAATCATTGAGTGAGAAATGAATCTCCTCTGTAAATGTTGGAGTGTATTGGCTCAGTTGTGACATTAAGCGGGACACACTGTACAGTTTCAGCATTTGAGCTGAGCAGAGAAACTTCTTCCTACATTTCTGCTGAAGAATCCTACAAATGTTGGACTCAAATGGTCCATTGCATGTTCAAAACTTGACGGAGATCTGAGTTGAAAATTAAGAAGTTTTATTTTGAATGCAAGAAGTTAGAGAATACACGTTCTGCACAGGAGAGGTGTAAAATCAGTTCAGCCCCCTCTATTAGGCTCTCCTTCATGCTTTTATACTGTCTTTTGCACACTATTTAACCCCAAACCTATTGACTTATATGGTGTTGACAGTTTGACCATTAAGCAACCAGATATTCCTCTTCCTGGTATCTGTGTATCTTCTCTTGATAGTTGACCTTTTAAGGCAGATGTTTCAGAGCACGTACACACAGCTTATACGTCCTGTCATTCTCAGACCTTTCTGCATTCTCCATCCACCCCCACCCGATAACAGGATGCGCTGTTCTCTAGCATTCTGCAACATTTCTCTATACTTGTGCACATAATATAGCAGTTAACCCTTTAAAGCAAAAGCCTTCATGTCTATATTTACTACGTACTTTACTAACAAAGCTTAATAAAATGCTTATCCTTCAATACAAGGTCAGGAATAGGGTTGGAGATTGAAAATCGATTGAGATTCTGTAATCAGACACTTGGATTATAATTCAGATACTTGTTATAAAATGAACATGTCGATTCCTCTTCTTGTTTCTTGTGCACACATGTGTATTTTTTCACTTGCTAATCTGTCAGGAACTTGGGCGCTGGCGAGCAGCTTTAATAATCTGAACATAGTTTAGAGATGGACTGCAACATGTGCTCAAAGGTTGCATGTGGTGAAGAACGATGGCAAAGCTAAATGTAATCATTGTAATAAATCATCGCCATCAACATGAGCAGTATCTGCGGTCGCTTCACAAACAGAGTAAAAGAACACACTGTGTTAGATTCATTGTGCATCCCAGGTGACACTCTGTTGAAGTCTGTGAGAAACTCACACCTGAGCAATGCATGAGTCTTCATTTTCCATATGATACACAAAACTCATTTCTCAGATTTGTTTGTTTTCTTTTATTTTGATGTTTGAATTGTTTGAGATTTTACCAAAATCTGCTTCAATTCCATGTCATCAGCTCCTGTAGAAATATTATTCCCAGGAGAAAACATGATATATTCAATACTTTTTCCCCCCACTGTACATATTAAACCTGTAAACCAGATAAAGTGCAAATATAGGTCTAATAGATCAACAATAAAACAAATCAATCATCTATAATCTCATTAATCTCATTTAATGCAGAAAGTAGGCTCGCCTATTTATAGAGTGTGTTTAATTGATCTGGAGCTTTAATAAAATATGCTCTAGTAAACTATAAAAATTGCAACAGTAGCCGAACGTGTCTCCTTTGTCTATTTGTGATCAGATCGATGAGAATGAACCTGAATACCTGCATGAACAGAACCTAAATGACTTTTTATTTTATTTATTTATTATTTTCATTGGAATCAAAACTGGCAGTCGATAAGAATCGAAATCGATGAGCAAAATCAAAATAGGAATAGGAATCTACTAATACCCAGCCCTAGTCAGCAATCTGTGTGTGTAAGGTTTGGGAGCATATTAAAAATTACTTATATAAAATATTACATATTTTTTTTTGTTTTGTTTAACTGGTTGATGAACATAGAATAAATAAAACATGAATCAAATTAATTACACTGTAAAACTGATTGTGGTTTTAACAGTAAAAATCTACAGTTAAAACCTGTTCAATTAAAGAGCCCATATTATACATGAAATAGGGTCATATTTAGGTTGTAAGGGTCTCCAACAACAGTCTAATATGCATGCAAGGTCAAAAAACACTTTCAAAGTCTTATAATCTGCATTTAGTTTTACCTAATTATCCCAGCGACTCCCATATGAATCGTTCAGCGATTCATTTGTTCCCAAACCCCTCCTCAGCGCGAAGCTAATCTGCGCTGATTGGACCGATGACAGCCTGCTGCGATTGGTCGAAACTGACAGCCTTCAGCGCGAGACAGAGTGAAATGCCCAGCAGCTAATCAACAATATAAAAGTCATCACAGTGCATACACGCTTTATAGTGTAAGGTGTGGATTTTGGCTGCCAGTGGGTGAATGTAAATACAGACGATGCACTTAAAAAAAACAGACGACAAACTATTTTATTGAGCAAAAACTCCAAGAACTGGCGAGGAGCACGTCACCCTCTACCTGCTCTTTTCACACAGACGCACACACAAACACCTCCTCCTCCTCCTTGGAAGACACAGCACCAATAGAGGGGGAGATGTCCGCGACACCTCCCTCACCACCCGCGTCCTGAGTTATATCTGCGACACCCACCGTGCTCACTTTGCTAACGGGTCACTTTTGTTTTCACTTTCGGGTTGAGGGCGAGGTGATCGTCTTTAACCTAGAGCGGCAGTTCAGCTTGCTGAACCGGCCCTGCGCAACACACACACACGCAACACACACACACACACACACAACCCTCACCGTTCGCCTAGATTAGAGCGCCAGTTCAGCTTGCTGGGTGCAATTTAGACAGCTCCCTTGAACCTGAGCTAAAATATTTTGAAACTTGACCGTTGCATGCGTGTAGCAACAGCTGACGATCCGTAAACAAAGCCGCATGTGTCGCGTTTTCAACGTGGCTTTACACGCGATACGAGAATAAAGAGATAACCTCATACAGTACACGCGGTTACAAGTAACAAAGCACAACTAAATGCATCATTTGCAAGCTAGAGTAAACGAGGCAACAGTTTTAATCGCACGTACTTACACTGGTGAAATGGGGGAAGAAACTGATTCATGATCCACAGATCCTTGTTCTGACAGTCTTTACTGATCCTTCCTTTAACAAACCGATGAAGTCTTCTTTGTAAGCATGTAGTTTCCAGAATGTTATAATGCTGAGCTTTCATCTTTGGGTAGGCTGTCGATAGTATCCATCTGCACAGCCTGACTTCATTCCACCGGTGTCTGTGTGTGTCTCTGTGTGTGTGTGCGTGTGTGTGTGTTTGTGTGTGTGGGGCTTTTTTTCTGTGTTAGTGGGCGGGGCCGCAGGTTTCAAATCTCCCGGGTGTGTGCGTGCAACTACTTGTGTTTCGTAGCTGCGTCATCGCGAAACACCTAATGACTCGTTATCAAGACGACTCGTTTGAAGCACTATGAGTCGACTCTTTTATAGATGAATCAATAGTTTTAAACACTGTACACTTACAGATTTAAGCCTTAGCTGGATATTTCACTTCACTTAGAGCTGTGTTACACACTACATGGAAGGGCATTTTCAAAAACCCATAATATGGGCTCTTTAAGTTTAGTTTATGTAGAAATGACGGAAGATAACTGTGATAGATCTACATTTTGTCTTTGAGAAAGTAAGCAGCATTCAGAGTTGACACTCAGAGTGTCTGAAATCTCCCCATACACCCTCATTCACTAGTCCCTACATTAGTTGATCAGAAAAGTCCATTAGACAGAGTGAATGAGCTCACATGAGTGAACTGAGACACTGATGAACACCTGCTGTTAACAAGAACTATCAATGAAGGAAAGAACAAGACACAAAACTACAGACAAATGAATGAGAACAGAGGAGGATTAAACACCTCCACAAACAGCATTACAGCTTTACTGATCACACTTTGACTTAATTTCTCTCATTTTTCTGCTAAACCTCTTTGATCATTAACAGAGCTTTAGACTTTTACTGAAGATTTTTTATTAGACCTCACCATCACACTGGTCAGAGGCTGTACTATTTGGGCTCTTGATCCTTTACTCTTTCACATTAAAGGGCACCTATGGTGAAAAATCTACTTTACAAGATGTTTGGACAGAAATGTGTGTAAGTATAGTGTATAGACCGTCATATTGGGGTGATATAAACACACCCAGTCCTTTTTTTTTTTTTTTCAAATTTAACAACATAAAATCGGTGGACCAATTGGAGCTGTTTTCAGATCGACCGCAACTTTACATAGGAGAGCGGTCCCCCCGCCCACCAAAATTGATTGACAGCTGTGTATTAACATGTCCCGGTAGTCACGAGACAGGAACGAGCGCAAAGCAGCCGGGAATAAAAGGTCTGTTCAGTTCGCTAGGATCATCAATCATCATCAAACGTGATCAAGAGTTTTACAAGTTTAAAATGTTTTAAAACAGAGCATGTGTGTAATGAATTACAGCGATTCACTTCAGATGCACTTCATCAGCACAGCCGCGTGTCAGAACAATTATAAAGGAAGACGCTTCAGTCCCGGTTTGTGGACGTTAAATCAGGTTTATTTTGTACATTAACATAACAGATATTCATACAGCAGTGGAGATTACCAGTAACATGTCACATATGCGTGCAAAACGAGTGCAAAGCCTAACGCGCGCGCTCTCTCTCTGTGTATGTGTGTCTGCACTATGTGTGTGTGTCTGCACTATGTGTGTGTATGTGTCTGCGTTATGTGTGTGTGTGAACTTTGTAATGACATTGTGTGTGACTCATTGTTGCAAATCCACAAAAAATGCATCAAATACTGATTGTTAAAGTTCTTACTGTAGTATTTCTCACACACGTTATGTGAGATCTGCTTCCTGAGGCAGCCGAGGGTGACGATTGCTGATAGGCACGTGGGAACGGTGGGCGGGGAGGACTAGCCTTAAAGGGCCAGTACAAAAAAAACAGCAAAACCTTTTTTTCAGCTATTATATAGACACTTCAAACAGCTCTAATAAATAGTCTGATGGGTGTTTTGAGCTGAAACTTTACAGACACATTCTGGGGACACAAAAGACTTATATTAAATAGGAAAAAAATGAGTTTCCTATTTCCACATCTGATCTAAAAGCTCTCATCTAAATGCAGTTATTAATGCATTGATATAATCTATTGTTGATCATCCAATCAGAATCCAGCATTCAGCAGACACTGTAAATGTCTTATTGTAGTGAATCTGCATAATGAGTGATGTTTGATCAGAATCATTCTGACTGCAGACCTGCTGAAAATAAAGTGTGTGCAGTGTTTCTTTACTGACTGAGTGTCAATCGGTGTGTGTTTACAGTCTGGGTCATGGAGGACAGCAGAGGATTACAGCAGGACCATGCAAATGTACGTCTACACAAACACACACACACACACACACACACACACACACACACACACACACACACACACACACCTGTAGTGAGTGTTAGTGTGCTTATAAATGTGTCTCTTCTTGTGTTCAGATGCCTGTTTTCTCACACTGGATCCAAACACAGCACACACTCGTCTCATTCTGTCTGAGGAAAACAGAGAGGTGACGTATATGAGAGAGAAACAGTCGTATCCTGATCATCCAGACAGATTTGATGTTTATCCTCAGGTGTTGTGCAGAGAGAGTGTGTGTGGACGCTGTTACTGGGAGATTGACTGGAGTGGAGATGATTATGAAGTGTTAATAGCAGTGTCCTATAAGAGCATCAGGAGGAAGGGAGACAGTTGTGAGTGTTGGTTTGGGTCTAATGCTCAGTCCTGGAGTTTGCTCTGCTTTTCCTCCAGTTTCATATTCACACACAATAACACACACACTCGTCTCCCAGTAGAGTCAATCAGCAGGAGAATAGGAGTGTTTGTGGATCACAGTGCAGGAACTCTGATCTTCTTCAACATCAATAGAGACACAATGAGCCTCATCCACTCAGTCCAGACCACATTCACTGAGCCGCTCTGTGCTGGGTTTAGTGTTTATTATGGATCATCAGTGAAACTGTGCTGGAGACTGAGAGACTGAAGAGAGATTTACCCATAATCCTCTGCAGGAGCAGTGAGATTGTGTGTGTGTGTGTGTGTGTGTGTGTGCGTGCATGTGTGTGTGTGCGTGCATGTGTGTGTCAAATGTATGTTTATAAAGTGTCTTTCACAAGCATTTACTAAGAACAGGTCCTTTGTGTATGTATTATATTATATTCTTGATTTTTCTCTGTTGTTTGTGCACAAATATTAATTGTCAAATCCACTAGAGATGATGTTTATTTGATGATGAACGTGAAATGTCTGAATCTCTGTCAAATATACAATCAACAGCTCACAGACTCAAATCAGCTTCAGAGAGCTTCTGGAAATCACAACAGCAACAAATATCAATTAAATGAATAAATAAAGGATGAATGAATTTATTATTCATGTGGTTCTTATGTTAATTTAATTATATGAACATGACATACAATGAAAACACAGCCTATTTAATGCAGCCAGAAGAGAGAATAATTCCAGATGTACTGTTCTGCCCCCATACACACTGCATTACACACACCTCACATTAACGCTCATTAGTTTATTGTAATTTGATATAAAGATTATGTAATTCATACATAAACATATATAAATGCACATATATTAAAAACAACAACGAAATATGAAAGACTTTGATGGATTTAAGCTGCTGATGGCTGTTAAACGTGTGATAACAGTCTTGTGAAAGGGTTCATTATTCAACATCATGAGTCTCTAATGTTCAAATCTGGACTTTCAGAGCAGACAAATGAGCTTTTACAGCATCTTCATCTCATACAAGTTTATTAAAGATTATTCTAATGAGCTTTTCAGAATTTGTTGGGTTGCTGCTTGAATGCTGACCTTGATTTATTATGGTTTTACAGTAGATCTCTAAACTGATCTCTGCTAAATGTGGAGGTCTGATCTTTTATGATTAGTGATTTGGGTTGAAATAAACTTTCAGTTAAACTTGACAATTTCCTCAAGTTTCCCAGTGAAGGGTCACAGCTGGAAGGGCATCTGCTGCGTAAAACATATGCTGGATAAGTTGACGGTTCATTCCGCTGTGGCGACCCCAGATTACTAAAGGGACAAAGCCAAAATGGAAATGAATGAATGAATTTCCTCAAGTGAGCTTTGGAAGTCCGTAAGCTGGAAAAAACAAATCTATTTGCTGAATATTGGTTGGACAGAGTAGTCATTTTTATTTTAGATTAGTTAAAGAGGACGGTGACCTTTATTCTGAGTTTCCTGTCATTTGTTGGAGGACTTATGAATGGGTTATTAATTATGTCTCACACAAAACAATGCTGCTAAAACAACTGTGATACTGACAGTAATATTGGCATCATTATAAGGAATGCTTACAGCTTTATATCAAATCTCTCTCTCTCTCTCTCTCTCTCTCTCTCTCTCTCTCTCTCTCTATATATATATATATATATATATATATATATATATATATATATATATATATATATCAAGCAATTTTATGATTTACTTTTTTGTTTCTCTGATGCTCATTTATATTATTTATTTTTATTTATATTTATTTATTTTAATTTTTATATTATAATCTTTTTATTTAGATATATTAGTGCATTCATTTATTGATTCTGAATATTCATGTGTTGAGATTTTGTATCATGGCTGTGTGTACATTTATATCAACCTGAGTTACACTATGTTACTGTAAATAAACAGTTTTCTGTCTACTGTTACTGTTGTTGATTAAAAAAATTTATACAATAAATAATAAGATTGTGTTCATTGGTTTATTGTGGACCTGTTTTATTTAGAGCCTTTACTGTATTCAGCTGAATAACCTATTTAGATGCTCATTTATACTGAATAACTCAGATCTCAGTCTTACAACTTTTATTATGTAGTCATCATTGATCCCACAGAAAAGTTTCTTAAAAAATAAAGTAATACTTAAATAATTCACAGATTTGATCCTGTGAAGCAGTTTTTGCAGAAATTCAGCAGTCACACTGATAAATCTTGCTCTTCTGTATCATTTCTCAAAGTATCACTTATAAAGGTCCTTTTGTGCAATCGTTTCAGATTAATGTGAATTCATTAATTATCCTAAATATTTACATTAAAAACGCATCTGTGCGAGATTCAAAGTATGAAATAAATAAATGACTAGTTATGCTTCCTAGTAAAAGCTAAATCTAGTTTGTTATCAGCTGAAGGTGATCTCACTTCCTTTACATGTGTGATCAGGAACCTTAGGCCTATGTTTTATGCGTTTTAACATGTAGTAATAATAATAGTAATTAATATGTTCTGCTCTCCCTGCAGATTTTCTCGAACAAGTCTCCTGTCCCAACACACACACACAAACACAAACATTTAACAAACCCAAAGGCACTTTTAAGAGCCAACATCTATCTATCTATCTATCTATCTATCTATCTATCTATCTATCTATCTATCTATCTATCTATCTATCTATCTATCTATCTATCTATCTATCTATCTATCTATCTATCTATCTATCTATCTATCTATCTATCTATCTTTCTCACACACTACCACTGTTCGTGTCTGTTATAGTTGTCCATCTGGCTGTTTGTCTATCTGTCTGTATCTGTTTGTGTTGCAATGTCCACAAAACACAAGGTTAACATGCAGGACCCTCACTACCAAAAGGGAAGACGAATGGCTCTTGAAATGAAGCTGGACCACATTCTAGCTGAAGCCAGGGTAGGTAAATAAATGAATGTAGACACAATTAACTTCTTCTAATGCTTATTGACATGGGCAAATGAGGTAATTTCATTTGAAAAAAATAAATCAGAAATATTCACTGCAACACAGACAGCAGCTGTGGAGAGGAAACGTCCACGCTCTGTACAAGACGCTCCACATGGCTTTAAAAGGAACATGGGTCATGGCAAGCCAAGGGGGAGGCAAGGAGGATGGCGCCACGCTTCAGCAACAGGTTATATCTCAATTCCAATTGTAAAAAGTAATTTAAAAGCAGAAAAACGTTTTAGTAGTGTTTTTATACTAAAGTAGAATACATTGCAAAGTATGTATCTGAAATGTATGATTTTATAAATTGTTTAAGTAAAGAGACAGCACATGAATGCAGGGATATCCTTCAACGTGTTATTTTTCTATGTAAGGTTTTACAGTCACACGCATCCCTGTTGAGTACTCAGTGTCATTAAGTGTGGAGATTCCACTCACTGTACCCTCAGCAAAACTAAATCCTCAAGAGCAATTAGGTAAATCAAAAAGATGAATTTAGGTTTAAATATGTAATCTATTCAAATGAAAGAAAAACTTCTTAAACTAAACTGGCAGCGCATTAGATGGTTTAAGAAGACCGTTTTGTGATTTAAGATCATTTGACTTTGAATTGATCCTCAATTAAATTTCTTCTATTTTGTGTACAGAAAAAAATATGGAGATACTTTCTGACATTTGAACATCATATCCTTCTGCTGAGCCTCAAAGAAGCTCTACGGATTCTTGGTCTTTTCGGCAACAGAAAGCATCAGAGCGCTAGGAAGAAGCAAGACCATACAACCTCAAATGCCTTATTAAAAAAGAGGCCGTTGGTCATTCTTTGTGTTGTCTTTGCCACGAGCCTGCTGTTATTAGGTTGGTTTTCATTCATGTTGAACTGGAAATAAACGGATGACCGCATGATAATTTGACCAATGATAAATTGTGGACTATGTGTATATGAACTTTCTTGGTTTATTTCTAGATTCATCATTCAAGTGCTAAACACTAAGCTACTATGCAGTCTTATAAAACAAATTTAAAACTAACATCTAAAAAAATGTAATATCTTAGATTCTTCGTTTGTTTTTATTAGGTGCAAAGAGTGTCTTCCTGTGGAGTGGTTCTGTGGAGACTGTGATGTACTGCATCACAAACAACAGCCACTCCACAACAGAGAATGTGTTTTCATGGATTTTTGGAAGCCATTCCTCCAACCTCACATGTTGTCAACGGTGAAGATCGATATTGAATCCATGAGCAAGGTATGCTCTCACAAACACCCATATTTTGCTGTCCATGTGTGTCTGCAACCAGTTATACATTGTCTAAAGTAATATTTTTGTCACTTTTTACCAGCTTGCATATTGCCATATGTGAAGGTGGGACAATGTTCCTGTGAAGGCACAAACTTCACTGTGGTTCCAGGCAAAGCAGTGATTTTAATTACCATCAATAGTAACACACACACACACACACACACATATGTATATATCTCTGGTATTGCATTTGTGATGGTTTTGTTGTTGTAGCACGATTGTTTATAATTTAGCGAGCCAAACCTAAACAATGTGTAATGTCAATGTAAACTGGGATTATAGGAACTTGTGTTACTTCCAACCATTCACAATGTGCAGAATTGTAAAATTATACAAGTATGTGGTAAAAGTGTATTTAATAATATTAATATTTATTAATATTTATTAATATTGTTCCTAGGGCGTTTTGACTTGCATCTGCCAATATATATTTGCCAAACATGCCAGCATCAGTGGACCCCTGACTTGAAAGACCTACTTAGGAGTGGATATTGGCCTGGCTCAGTGACCAGTTCAACATTTTATACTCTGGACCTCCTGAGCTCCTTTCAGGAACTCCAAGTCATCCCTCCAGGCAAGCCTTCGCAAAGCTGCTGGAGCATCGCACTAAGATTGGAGGAGGAGTAAGACTGTTACCAGACAAAACAAATCCTGTAGATCTGAAAATGTGAGGTGCACCGCACTCCTTTTTCGGTGACTTAAATAGAGAAGTGTGCCTCTGTTTTTTATGCTTATAGGCAACCATTAAATCTGCTTTCCTGTCATTTTAATGGAAGAATTATAGCATGAGCACTTTTAAATTCGTTTGCTATTAAGTAAATTGTGATAAAAAAGAAACTTTTAAGAAATAAAGGTTTGGTTTAGCATAATATAACAATTATTACCATAGACAGACATCACATGTTGTATTTAACTAATTTGACATCTCTTCCAGACTGGACAAATTAACGGCGATACACTACAGTGCAGCTTCTTAGATTATCCATATGCTTCATTAGAGGAAGACCAGCTCTGCTGTAGGGCACCTTTCACCTGCCCAGCCTGCATGCCAGAAATGTTGGCTGTTTCAGCAGATGGAAACAAAAACTTTATCGCTTTCGCCGAGAGACAAGGTTTATTCTTAATCACTTTAGTCATGTGTTTTACATATTTTACAGATTTATTGCATATTTTGTTTTTCTTTCTCTCTCAGCTCTGAGGCTCCTGCTTTTTCGAGGGGCTCTTTGTGGCTGAAGACAGTGCTGTGTCTAGATTTGTTGATACCATTCTAAAAGCAGTGAGAACTGTACGTTTCAGTCATAACCTGACCAATAAGTTGTCACAAAAACAACTATACAGTAGAAGTCCAACCTTGATTTTATTTAATTTGAGAAAATAAATGCAATATATTCACAACATGAGTTTCATTTGATGGTTTTGTTTATTATGTTTTATAGACACAGGGAAAAGGCACATGTGGACAGCAGCAAGGGACATAAGATAACATCAAGGAGGGCTTCCAAACTGGATGAAGAAGGGATGGAGGTTGCAGTGTGTCACAATGGGTTCCTACTGAAAGCCCTAAATATGTACAGGGGGGAGATATTTGCCTACCCTCTGTATCTTCAGAATGAGCTCATGCCAGCCAACCCATATGGAAAAGGTTCATTAAAAAGGCATGTGGTTCTTATATGTTTCAACTGAATTATACAAGGGACATATATGGTGCAAAAACCACATATACAAAATGCATACTATTAATGTATTGCCAATCATATATGTTATATATGACCTACATATGGCTAATGTCTTATAGATTTTTATGATGTTAAAACGTACAAAAAGAATGTTTTTATTTTGTCATAAGTGGAGCCCTATGCATATACTTATTCATATTCATGCATACTGTACACTTATTTTCAATCTTTTAAAGAAGAAATTTAAACTACATACACAAGCACAAGTTTTAATTGCTAATTTATTACAATGTTTTGTACAGGATACACTTGCAGTTTCCCTTTAAGTACTACCTTAGATTTCATTAAAAAGTCTTAGGCTACAAGTTTTCACAGTAGTTTTATCCTAAACCTACAAACACAATGTTATAAACATCTTATGCAAATGACTACGAGACAACAAGAGTTCATGTGACATACAAAAATGAGCTGTCAAATACATCAAAGCCAATTTTAACTTCTCAATTTTTAACAATTTTGTCACTCTTTTAGAAACTTGACTCATCTTTATTTACAATAATATGTTCTGATTTGTTCCCTAACAGACCCAGAGTGTTCACAATTATTGTAAATACATGGTGTCATTGCTGTCAACTGCTCTTTCAAATTCAGTAGGAAAACGAACAGCCTTGACAAAGGTCAATGCTATTTTGACAGTACATCCTCGAACCAGCTTCTGCACTGTACATCTGGGCTTCTTTGAGGTGCCTTTGGCGAAGACGTATGCATGTCTTTAAGGCATTGGATGACCACCTTCCCAGGGTCTGGATCTGTTGTTGTAAAGCCCTTTGGGCTTCTGTGGTGGCTGCTCATATTCTGAAACAGAGTATATACAGGAATCAGAAAGTGTAATTCAACACCTTTAAATACCTTTAAGACTCTTTCAATACGTTTAAAGACCTATAACCACTTTTCAACCAGAAATATTGGCGATATTTATCTTACAAAATATTTACTAAATATTAAAATGAAAGAAATTAATCCAAACTAAAACATACATATGGAATATAGATCTATAAAATCTAGCCGATTCAACATGTCCCTATAGAGCTGCAGAAATAATGGTGTTGCCTTGGTAACTGTGGTAAATAAGCAACAAGCTGTCAAATCTACTAGGATTTTACTGATTTCGTAACTACGCCACATCCTGATATTCACAGATTTAATACAGTCAAATTTTAGCATACAATGATACCTTGTTTGAAATAGATAAATTTAGTACATTGCAGGAATCTAAGACTATCTAAACTTTTAATGTCCTCAAACTTTTCTATATTGACTTATCTCCTTAACCCCTCGCAGAGGCCCTGTGAAAAGGGGGACTGGAGAGTAAGTGGGAGTCTGAGAGGCGGAGAATGCTATGAATCATCTCTAAATTCGGAATAGTGTTACTGGGCGATTGTCAACTATAAATGGGGAGGGGGAGAGGGGAGGAGGCAGGGGGAAGGCAGAGGGAAAATAAGGCTCGGCGGAGCGTCTCTGCTGTTGCAGAGGTGCAGTGGTAGTCAGCATTGGAGCATTATGAGTGCTAAATATTGTCAGTAACGATATGTAGAGATGAAGTAACAGAGGGGCTCAGCTAGAATGCCAGTGCAGTAGTGCTATGGGCGAATGTAACATGAAGCATCTCTGCTGTTGCAAAGATGCAGTGGTAGTCAGTATTGTATAGTTATGCATGTTCCTGTAAGAAAAAATTTATTGTCATTAGTGATAAGTAGAGGTGAGGTGAGAGTCAGTAGTGATATGTAGAGATGAAGTAAAAGAGGGGCTTAGCAAGAGTGCCAGTGCAGTAGTGCTATGGGTGAATGTTACTTGAATCATCTCTGCTGTTGCAAAGGTGCGTTGGTAGTCAGTATTGTATGGTTATGCATGTTCCTGTAAGAATAAAAATACTGTCAGTAGTGATATGTAGAGATGAGTAAAAGAGGAGCTTAGCTAGAGTGACAGTGCCATGGTGTTATTGGTGAATGAAACTGGGTGGAGTGTCTCTGCAGTTGCCGAGATGCAGTGGTAGTCAGCATTGGATGGTTATGCATGTTCCCGTAAGAATGAAAAATACTGTTGTAAGTGATATGTTGAGGTAAGTGAATAAGGGGTCGGTTAGAATGTCACTGCAGTTGCGCTGTAGGGGGGGGGGGGGGTGTAGCTCAGCTGAGCGTCTCTGCTGCTGCAGAGGTGCGGTGGGTCAGTATGGAGACAATATGTGCTCCTGCAGAAGCATCTATTACTGTATTCATGGGGGGTTGGGAGTGTGACGATAGTGGTATTTGAAGTGTAAGTGTATATGACTTGTTTAGAGCATTGCTGCTACATCAATTGACACTTGGGTGACCTCTAAATGGGTCAGAGCTGTGGTGAAAAGAGTAAATGGAAGTATGGGATAGTTTGAGTTTGGAGGGAAATTAAAGGAAGAAAAGAGATGCATGAGGGTGGAGGTCAGTTGGAGAAGATCAGCTGGGCTTCCGTGATGTGGTATTGTTCTCTTGAGGTGTAAGAAAGCGAATAGTGTTTGAAATGGGTGAATGGGGGGAGGGGTGCTTATTAATAAAGAAAGGCAGAGCTTCCTCCTCCTGCCTAGTTAGATCAGCTATGATGGGATGGAATGTGGGATTGAAATTATGTTAATTCAGACTTTTCAAAAACCAAAAAGGGGCTAGTGTGAATATGGCCTCAAGTGTGTGGGCTGTATGAGGCAAAAGGGGCTAGTGTGAATATGGCCTAAGGTGTGTGGGCTGTATGAGGGGAAATGCATCTTTGCGAAGAGTGTGAATACATTTGGAAATGGATGTAGAGTGTGATGGGTTGAATAAGGGTAGTTTCTGGAGCTGGTAGCCATGACCTCTAAAATGAGAAAACAAGAAAGAATTAGAGATTAAATGGTCACGACATGGTACATGTACAGCAGACATAATTAAATGTTTTAGCTGATATTCATGCAAGGTCACTTCGTAAGAGCGTGGGCAACTGTGAATGGAAGCGCCTTTGTTAATACATGTTACAATAGCTTAGATGTCACAATAAGCAAGGGTTGTAGAAGTGGACATTTGTCCCCCTGCAGGGTGGCAGATGGATGGAGAGCTGAGGATATGGGCCGTGTCTTGGCTGGTGGTCCTGGAAGTACCTCTTGAAGAGCAGGTGAGGTGATAGTATGGTGAAGTGGAGTTTAACCCCTTAGTGATATAGTAGTTTGTTTAAAAGCAAAATGTATCTAACAGAGTCAGTGGATGAAACGTTATTCTACTGCCAGAAATGTCCTCTTTGTTCGTAGCAGTCAAGCAGGAAGTTGTTTCTTGGCCGTTTCTCATCCCACTGACTTGCCATTATAAACTTGACTATGGCACTCATGTGTATTGATATACGAGTAGCTATTGGCATGTTGCAAAAGAGCTTCAATGCTTTGTGTTGAATGTTTTTCACTGGCTGGGTAATCTTTTCATTGGTTCCATGGCTATCAGATTAGATGTGGCAGAGGGGTTATTTTATGTATATATTTATTTATTTATTTTTATTATTATTGTTATTTTAATAAAATGTAAATATCAACTGCCAACATCAAACCCTTAACTTAAAAAAACGATGTCACCATTTAGTAGGAACTGTGTGAATGTACTGTTATCATGGGCTAAGATCACGTTTGGAATCTTACCATGATTGAAAAATCTCGAGCGTATCTGGCCTGATTCATTCACAAGTCTTAGCGCTCAGTCTATTCATGAAACTGTCAAGAGATAAGGCGGGGCCATCCAAAGTTTGGAAAGCTCATTGGATGGTGACACTTCTCCTTTCAGCTATTGGCTCCTTGGAGTATCAGTCCAAAGTCCAGAGTACAAAAGGTCAGTGGCCATTTTGTCAATCAAAATCGCTATAGTGTTTATGCCTGAAAGACTATTCTGCTGCACGCGCTCCAGCAGCTGGTTTAAATGATAACAGTGCATCCTTCCATGGACGTTTATCAACATATGAATATGTTGTGGACTAATGTTTGTGGAATAGATTGCTTGGTCAGTTGCAATCGAACTACTTCAACAGTCAGAAAGTTATGGATCTGTGGACAGGCGGGAGGTTGAGAGGTGAGTTCTTTATTGAAATCATTTGATTCATGCTAGTCTCGTCTTTTGAAACCTTTATAAAATGTTTAGTCTTTGTTAGAGTGTAGTTATGTAGTGAGACTTCCGTTTAAAGCATGTACGTTACCGAAAGTAGACCTCTAGGATATCAGTGAGAGTCCGGCGTCATAGAAATAGCTTGGATCGCCGGCGTCTTGAGTTTAGTCGAAGTTGTGTCTTGCGTTGTGTGGGGAAGTTGGAGTAGAAGTTGGAAGAGCTGGTGGGTCGGCGTCTTGCTGTAATTCAGGCTTGATAGCTGGCGAGGCGGCAGCTGAAGTTTTGGGGAGAGCGGGGTTCTGGCTGAAGTTGTTGTTTGTTTGTTTGTCTGCTAAATGTGTACACGTTAATGGACCAAACAAAATATGATCTGATTTATTTTGATGTGCATCAAAATTACAGTGTTTGTAGCCAATGTTTCCAGTGTCTTTTCAATTTTCAGCTTTAGATGAGTTTTTTAGACTTAATGAAAACTAATGTTTTATCTATGTATTTCAGACCTAATTGAAGAGAATGAGGGGAGTAAAGAGGAGGAACATCTTGTCAAAATTGAGGAAAAAAATCATTTACAGACTGATGGCATTGTGAAAAGGAGAGACAAGAATCGTTGCACCTGCATTCAGTGTGGAAGAGTTTTGGAAGAAAAGACAATCTTAAGACTCACATGAGGATCCACACTGGAGAGAGACCATTCACATGCACTCAGTGTGGGAAGAGTTTCTACCAATCACCAAACCTTAATAATCACATGAAGATCCACACTGGAGAGAAACCATTTACATGCACACAGTGTGGGAAGAGTTTCATCCATTCAACATACCTTAATCTACACATGATGATTCACACTGGAGAGAAACCTTTCACGTGCACTCAGTGTGGGAAGAGTTTTAAATGCTCAACACACATTAATAAACATATGAGGATCCACACTGGAGTAAAACCATTCACTTGCACTCAGTGTGGGAAGAGTTTTAACAGCTCATCACACCTTAATCAACACATAAGGATCCACACTGGAGAGAAACCATTTACATGCACTCAGTGTATGAAGAGTTTCATCCAATTATCACATCTTAGTCACCACATGAGGATCCATACTGGAGAGAAACCATTCACATGCACTCAGTGTGGGAATGGTTTCAGCCGATCATCACACCTTAATAAACACATGATGATGCACACCAGAGAGAAACCATACACATGAAATCAGTGAGAAGAGTTTCAGCCAATCATCACACCTAAATGAACACATGAAGATCCACACTGGTGTGAAAGAGTATGTGTGCTTTGAGTGTGAGAAGACTTTTATTAGAGCTTCAAAATTGAGACTGCCCCAGACGATTCACAGTGTTATAAGAGGTTTAATAAGTTAACACATTTGAAAACACAAAAGAGGATGCAAACTGGAGAGAAACTGTACAGATCTGATCTTTGTCTACAGAGTTTCGTTCATTCGGCGCAGCTTAAGAAACACATGGACAAAAAGTTGCATCTTTAACATGAATGCAGCAAAACATTTTCTCATGTGCAGAGGATGTTGCGTTCCTTGCGTTGTAGTGAATGGTGCCCATGGAATGAATGGTGCCATTATTAATGTGAGACAACAAAAATACAAACGCAAACCTCTCCTGTATTCTGACATTCCAATTCTTCAGAGCTCAACTATTTGAAACAGTCAAGAGTAAGAGAAGAGCATGACGTGACCAGAAGAGGACGCACAAGACTCAGGAACGGAGAAGGGAGATGTTACCTCTCTCTGACCCTTATCTGTTCTTACCTTCTCCTGACCTCCTTTGAGTGCATACAACTTGCGCAGCTGACCCTGAAGACCTGAGACTCTGCTTGCGAAGCAGGGAGGTCTCATAGTCATCGTAAATTAGGGATGCCTCTCATTGGAAATACCTTGTGGAATGCTTAGTGCCTTAAAATATCTAAAAATTGTGTATGAGAGTTCTTGTATGTTGATTTATGTTCTAAGATGTGCCTATGGGACAGCTATAAATTTGTTCACATAAGACATGACCTATACGTTTTGCTGAATAGTAGAATTATTGACTGAGTGGTCAGACCACATCATTAGTTGGTCCTTAGTGACTTATAATTAGTGTTTTGATATATTGGGTAAAAACCCAGATGGTGTACGGGTAGTTATATGCAGTATGTCAAGTCCTCACTGATATATGAGGTGTAGTTATGTGCATGACCTGATTTTGGAAGTTTAAAAAGCTGAACCAAACTGACCAGCTTTGTGCTTTCCGACTTCTGTATACTGAGGTTGGTTGCCCTTTATCCTCAACTGAGGATAAAGTAAGGATTTTGTTTCTGTCATTTGTCTTTTGTTTATTCTACCTTTTCACTGGATTTTACTTTATTAATAAAAGTGTTTTTTTATTACTTATCTTAACTGGAGTGGACATTGACTTCATTTACCAGAACCCATCAGAGTTACCCTGTGTGGTAAAGTATGAATCTAATTTATTCTTTTGTAAAATACATTATAAAGTCGATCTAAAACGAACTAAAGACGAACTAAACCCTAGCTAAGAAATATAGCGAAGGGAGGATTCTGGTTTATCTTTGTTTAATTAGGATGATTAAAGAAAGGTGATCCAGCACACCACCATTGTGAAAGGCAACAGCCAAAAAGTAATAGACAAAGAAGGGCCCCCCCCCCCGTTGGGGAATCGAACCCTGGTCTTCCGTGTGACAGGCAAATAAACCGTCCACTATACTAACAAGGATCTGCAGAGTAAGAGAACCCGTTCTCCCCCCACACAGATCAGCAATGTAATCCAGTCCTAACAGCATTGTCTGCAGCGCTGGCACTAAAGACCTTGGCTGACAGCAAGAGGAGGGTAGAAAACTGGGCTTGGACAGTTTTTCTTCATTAATAATCCTTGCTTCTTCATCAGTCTTCGACTGGTCATCAGCAGTAACTTGAACAGTGCATCACACAGGAGAACGTTATTATCATGTTTTGCAGCAAACAAAGCACGCCATTCATTCTTACACATAGCCCAGCTTTTACTCCACAAAATGTCAGCTTGCCCTTTCATGAGCTGCATCCAGTCAACCCTTGCAATGACATTCAAACCGGCGGAAGCTCATTACAGTGAATACTGGGTGACAGAAGATGAGAACTCCACCGCTGCAGAGTGAAAATATCGACCTTCATTTTTTTTTCTTGGTGAGGTTGTACCTTCGCTTTATCCAACCTCAACGTCAGAAAGAGATGGCATTCATACTCGACTTTTTTTTTCGCCCACACAAAGAACTCCTTGGTTGAAAGCTTTCATTTTCTACACTTCTGTGAAAGGATGTACACAAGTGTTGGTAATATAGTGGTGAGCATAGCTGGCTTCTAAGTAGATTCCCAGTCAATGTATTCCTTTTGGCTGCCGTAACATTACATGGCCAGGCGTCAATCTTGTGAAGATCTTCCCATGACATGTGGGTAGATCAGTGCATTTTGAGATGGTTGGGATCCATATACTGGACATGTTTTTCATTGCCAGGCCAAGACAAAGAGGGTCTTGGTTGAAAGCATTTTTTTTTAGCTCTTCTGGCAAGAGACTATGGCGAGTGGATAGTGCCACGGATAACCGAACGAAGGAGACAGTCGTGTACTTTTATGTCTGAGAGGGTTACGTCGCCTCAACAAACGTGTGACAAGCACGTCGCCTCAAAGACGTCTGACACTAACGTCGCCCCATCAAACGTGTGATAAGCACACCGCCTCAAACACGTCTGACACTGACGTCGCCTCAACAAACGTGTAATAAGCATTTCCCCACATACGTGTCATGTGACGCCAAATAATAAAGTAACCTTAGGTTGTTGTTTTACTACCAATTTATATTTATTATTTCATATAATTCACCATCACTATAAACATGGTTTTAAGTTTAGCTCTAACAAGTTATCATTATATTATTCTGAGATGTATAATTCCTTTATGTTATGTTTATGTTGATTTCTTGAGTCATTCTGACTGTGAAATGTGCGAAAATACTTGGCCCTTAAAAGAAGTTCAATAGGGGGTATAGCCTTTTGCATATTAAAAAAATATATATAGGCCAACTGTATAATGTATTGTGTAAAAGCTGTTATATGGCACTTTTCGTCCACAGACTAACTAAAAAAATAAACCCAAAACCATAAAATGCTCAAATTTGTTGCTGAGAAATGCTCTGATTATTTTTTGTAAATCAATTCACATTTCCACATGAAAAGATTCACGTTGGACACTAGATTATAAGGACTTATTTATCAGTAAAGCATATAATGCATCACATGAGTTAATTGTATAAGGGATACATGTCACATTGACATATCTCCTGTTCAAACAAAAAAATTAACAGCTATTCCTCCATGAGATACCCATCCGAAGGTCTGTAGAGATCGCGGAGTGCCACTTGATCCAAGCCGGGATAATGCCAACCCTACGAGGACCTGAGAGGTGATGCCTAAAAAACGGACTTTGTGGACAAGATACACACACAGGCTATATATACACACACACATGGTTGTATCATACACAGACAGCATTTTTAGAAGCACTAGGCTATATGTTTATGTGACGTAAATTATTGTGAAAAGCACTACACATAAAAACTTTAAATGAATGAAAAATCTTAAATTATGGTAAATATAACTGTTTCTGAGCTGCAGCCCTAGTTCATAATATTATAATGCATAAATGAGAAATAATACTGTATTATACTTGTTAACTAATCAATGTGCGTTTTTAGCACAGGATGTGTTATATTTTTTATATTTTGATTTAGTTTAGCCTTATAGAAGACAAAACATTACTTCTGACATATTTAGTCATCTGAATCGTTTTAGGCTACTTTTGTCAAGTTTTAGTCAAATTTCATATGATTTTAGACAACTGAATCTACTCTGGATTTAACGAATACACATTTTCTAAGAAATTGTTGTACTATCTATGCATTTTCTGTGGTCGTATAGCTATGCTTTGTAAAAAGTTTCATTTGGCCACATAAATCTGTCTGCGACTAGTGTCTACATCTTCCTGGCGACAGCCAGGGGAAGAAGACTACCGGTAAACAGTCTTTTTTAACGTGATGTCCGAAAGTAGGATGTGCTGTAAAATTACTGTTGTACATGAGGTTTTAATTTGATCTGTGATTCCGGTGTATCTGAATCCCTGTAGAGTCTGTCAGAACTGTAACCATATCAGTTAAATTCACCCAGACACTCATTCAAATGTTTACTGTACAAGTTGGGATTCTGAAGCAATACAAAAATATGTCACATATTCTTGGCTAATTCTGCCACATTTTACAGTAATGTTTATTAATGTACACTGGCCCTGTAAACAAATAAACCAAACATAAGAGGTAAAATAACTCGAAAAAATCTAATGTATTCCTATAAAGCATTTAGATTACTTGCATTAAGTATATTGTATATGAAAGCAAGCTTAATCATGAACCATCAACAATACTTTTTCACAACGGAATTGAACTAAAGCACCATGAGTAAAGACGGGGCCACCATTATGCACCAGTGCCATCACACATGGCACAGACCAAGTACAATGTTAAGATGTCTAATCAAAGCAAGATTCTTAGTGCACATTTTATATAATCATTTCACTACACATGATTTGAAAAGAATAAAAAGATATGAGTTTACTGTAGTGTAGGTGTCACTGGATTAAAGTTTGAATATTTCATCAAAATGTATCTTTTTCATGGAAATTGTTTATTTTTTATTTTTTAGACGACAGTCTTGGCATTAGCTAAAAGTATTTATTTAATTTGTGTATTAATGACGTATTGGCTAAATATAAAAACTTACCTGTGTCTGTAACAAAAATGTCATCCAAGTAATTCGTCCTGAACCAATGGATGAATTTGTGATGCGGAAGCCAAAAGCAGCACAACAAAGTTTTAAGTCTATGCTATATCAGGCATACCCAAGTGAGATTGTATAAACATACAATTTCTTACAGATGTGTTTTTAGACACATACATTGTACTCCTGGAGGTCCTCCTCTTTTTCATTTAAATACACTAAGCTGGGAAGGACAACATCACTTGTCTAATACTTGACTTGATGCGAGTTTTGATAATACAAAAGTGTAGAAATTAGTCATATTGCATAATAATTACAACAAAAACAATAATTCACATAATAATACACATGACATTATCAAAATACCTGTCATTTTAAATATATTTTAAAATATTCTACAAATTGTATATTGCATTTTATATTTAAACCGTAAATTATAAGACTAAACAATAGAATAACATATTAGTTGAAGCTGCCCGCATGAATGCAGTAATAAATTGTTGATTACTGTTTATATTGAAATTAGCCTACATCTTGATATACACCAATTAACAACAATGCATTGTAATATTACAACACCCAAACAATTTATTTTGCCTTTTTTACTTTGAATTCTCATGGTCAGAATGCAGATTTCTGTATCATTCTGAAAGTGATACATACAAATGGAACACAATTTAATCTGTGTTTAATAATTTATATATTTTTGTCGTTTTTATGTTTTTTACTTGCTTCTTTTAGGCTACTCTTGTTTATATAAAGCAGTTTAAATGACTATTTTTAAAGTTGTATTATTAAAATAAACTTGTCTTGCCTTGAAAGCTGCATAACAATGCTTTAAAGTAGACTAGAAAATGATCCTTTAATGAGTGTAGACACTCATTTGTTGACACATAATAAGCCATTTCAAGACATAATTTGCTCGTGTATAATTTATGTATACAGCGATCTCAGGTGGTTAAGAACATGAAATTGACCTTCACATATATCCAATGCAGCTAAACCATAAGCCTGGCTTAACTGGCCCTATTATGTTATGTTTCTTCATTATCATGTGTTATAAAATATTCCTGCAATTTAATAGGCTACTTATTTGGTAACACTTTATAATAATAACTACACACTAATTAGCTATTAAGCATCAGCAAATAGAGTTTATCCTTTAAGCATTAACTTTACATGAATAGACATTATAAGCAGTTTAAACTACAAATACCGTGTAACGTAAAAACACATGTATAATATGCTTAATAATTTCATACTTTGTTAATGATTTAATTTAACACTAAATGATGTATTGCATTGTTTACAAACCAGCCATTAAAGAGAAGTTGGGTGTTTTTTTATAATCAATCACAACTTTTTGGATTAATAAACTATGATATGAACATAGATATTGTTTTCAGGCATTAAGTAATGCTTTATTTGGTAAAGTAAAGCTTTATTTGGACACGCGATGTGAGGCGGCGTGCTTAGGAGACGTCGTGTGAGGCGGCGTACTTAGTTAAGACATATCATACACCAGGGGCGTTGCTAGACATAAAGCTCTACTGGGGCACGTTTTTTTTTTGCAAAAAGTCGCCGCCTAAAATAATTTTTATATGACGTCGCCGTGTCGTCGCCGCTACCTTGACGTCTGCCCTCCCATTCACTCCTATTCAAAATTCGACACGTTGAGGCGGCGACGTTAGGGTCGACTGCTCCTTCTCCTTCTCCATGTGAGGCTGAGAAGTTGCACTATCCACTCGCCATAGTGTGTGTAGTTCAGGGAGGGGGAGAATATCACTATACACCTGCATATGCCATATTACACTGCTTTATCTTTAAACTCATGTCAGGACTCTACAGTGCGACCGTTTCAGTCGCATTTGCGACCAAAACTAAATATTAAGGCGCACGTGTGCGACTGACCTGATCGAAAGGTAAAAAACTACAACTCCCAAATTCCCTTACATATACGTTACCCATCAACAGTGATGTTTGTGTTTTGTAGCCGCGACCAATATTTTGGCGCAACAAACTTAATCATTACTGTCAGATGACCTACGCCTAAAACACAATTCAGACTCTTTTGGCGGCACTTTTCTGTGAACGAGGCCCGTCTGTCAACTTTGACTCCGCGCAGGCGCATATGACGGAATCCGGACGGAGAACATTTGGGCTGCTGGTGCTTATGTTATGAACAGGTGAACGCAGCTTTATCTGCTCTCAGCAGAAGTGAAGCTCGTTGATCAACATGTTTCCCTGCGCTCGAGTTGACATCTATGATTATAAATGATTAACCGATCGGTTAAACCATTTAAAATCTAATTTAAGTCATATAAAAAATTTCTATCAAGCTTTTAACACGTTTGCAATGGAAAATATTCTGCTGGACATCAGTGGTAATTGTTAATTTTAGAGGGAGAAAACATTAGTAAGGTCGAAGCAAATGCTTTACTAGGACAAGATAAAACAAATAAGTACATATAAAACAATAACACAAAGCTATACAAATACTGTTATTTTATTTAATAATTTTAAGTATGTGCTTATCTTTGGACTTTTGTGAAATGAGAAAAAGATAAAGCTATAGACAGTGGAAAATTATAAGATTCACTATTTGTTAAATATATGTTAAGTGGAAAATTATTTTTGTTAATGCAGTTTGTGGGACACATGATGATTTATTATTATTATTATTATTATTATTATTATTATTATTATTATTATTATAGTTATAAAAAACAGCAGAATCTGCAAAAATAGGTATGGACAAGAAAATTGTAATCGGTGCATCTTGGTAGAGCTGTGTGAACGTTTCCCATTACTCATTCCATTGCTTTATAAGAAAAACAGATATCAATCCTGGCTGTGACAATGATGTCAGATGCACAGAAATGATACCCCAGAGATTAGGGTGGTTAAATGATGACAAAACGTTTATTTATGAACAGTCCTTTATGTTTTTCAGCACGTCACTACGACATCTGTACATTGTGTATTTGTATATACAAAATTACCGTAGAGCCCTGCATGAGCTTTTTCATGTAGATTACTCATGCTGAAAGGTTATAAAATGCTGTAAAAAAAAAAAAAAACATGTCCAGTAGTTCTGTATAACTTTTCTAATTGTAGTCTTTGGCTGAATTTTATATAAATATAATTTATTTAAAACGCACACTCTTTATATTCTTTATGTAACACTTTTTTAATCTTCTCTTTGGTGAACAGGCAGTGGGAGAAGAGAAGTGCATCGTTGATATACAGAAGTCAGCAGAGGTATGTACCTTTACACAATCAGTGTAAGTTTTCACTATTTTTTACTAATTAAAGTAATGAGGCAATTTTTTAAATAAATGATAAAAAGTGATAACATGATACAAATAAACTTGAATATCTAAAATAATAAGAATGAGGGAACAGTTCATTGTCAGAACCAGTGTAATAAAAGTCCTTTATTTATTATATAAATGAACAAATATTTAAATGCTGAAATGAATTCATGTACAAAATATCTAAATAAATGCATAAATAAATAATTAAATGTTGAAGATAATATAAAATTATATTAAAAAGTTTATAATATTAAAATTATGTAATACTAAAATAAATAAAACTGTCATTATGCAGATTTATTTATTAATTTATGTATTTCTACATTTATTTATATATGGCTGTGTCCCTATGTAAATGAGGTCAGCGCAGGATTGGTTAAACGGGATCATTATATTATTTGACACTTTTTCTGATAAATATAGTATTTTTTTTGTACCACTGCTAATAATTAGCATTTACTAGCAAAGGAAATAGATAACGCTCCGAGCGAGGCACACCTCCGCCTGGATCACATGCCCCAGTAGTACGGTGGATGCCCCATGTTCGTTTCACTTTCTGAGCACATGCACATCCATATCATCACTGACTGACCTAAATCATCTATTACACTATCCAAGTCAAACAGAAGGTAGTTTAAACAATTAAACTGTTTTCTTTGCTAGTAAATGCTAATTATTAGCAGTGGTACTACAAAAATGATCAGAAGAGTAT